>NW_028292585.1:4260212-4454101 GCF_029948245.1 Actinia tenebrosa
ACACCCAAAATCCATCAAAACCATGGGCTATAGTCCATGCTTTTTGGCCAAAAACACCCATTTTTCGAGTGATATAAATAATTCATATTTTTTAAAAAGGTATGAAAAACACCCAAAATCCATCAAAACCATGGGCTATAGTCCATGCTTTTTGGCCAAAAACACCCATTTTTCGAGTGATATAAATAATTCATATTTTTTGAAAAGGTGTGAAAAACACCCAAAATCCATCAAAACCATGAGCTATAGTCCATGCTTTTTGGCCAAAAATAACCATTTTCGACTTTATTTGAATAATGCATGATTTTGAAAAAGGTGTGAAAAACACCCAAAATTGACCAAAACCATGGGCTATAGTCCATGCTTTTTGGCCAAAAACACCCATTTTTCAAGTGATATAAATAATTCATATTTTTTGAAAAGGTGTGAAAAACACCCAAAGTCCATCAAAACCATGGGCTATAGTCCATGCTTTTTGGCCAAAAACACCCATTTTTCGAGTGATATAAATAATTCATATTTTTTGAAAAGGTGTGAAAAACACCCAAAATCCATTAAAACCATGGGCTATAGTCCATGCTTTTTGGCCTAAAACACCCATTTTTCGAGTGATATAAATAATTCATATTTTTTGAAAAGGTGAAAAACACCCAAAATCCATCAAAACCATGGACTATAGTACATGCTTTTTGGCCAAAAACACCCATTTTTCAAGTGAAATAAATAATTTATATTTCTTGAAAAAGTGTGAAAAACACCCAAAATTGACCAAAACCATGGGCTGTAGTCCATGCTTTTTGGCCTAAAACACCCATTTTTGAATGATATAAATAATTCATATTTTTTTAAAAGGTGTGAAAAACACCCAAAATCCATCAAAACCATGGGCTATAGTCCATGCTTTTTGGCCAAAAATGACCCATTTTCGACTTTCTTTGAATAATGCATCATTTTGAAAAAGGTGTGAAAAACACCCAAAATTGACCAAAACCATGGGCTATAGTCCATGCTTTTTGGCCAAAAACACCCATTTTTCAAGTGATATAAATAATTCATAGTTTTTAAAAAGGTATGAAAAACTCCCAAAATCCATCAAAACCATGGGCTATAGTCCATGCTTTTTGGCCAAAAATGGCCCATTTTCGACTTTCTTTGAATAATGCATCATTTTGAAAAAGGTGTGAAAAACACCCAAAATTGACCAAAACCATGGGCTATAGTACATGCTTTTTGGCCTAAAACACCCATTTTTCAAATGAAATAAATAATTCATATTTTTTGAAAAGGTGTGAAAAACACCCAAAATCCATCAAAACCATGGGCTATAGTCCATGCTTTTTGGCCTAAAACACCCATTTTTCAAATGAAATAAATAATTCATATTTTTTGAAAAGGTGTGAAAAACACCCAAAATCCATCAAAACCATGGGCTATAGTCCATGCTTTTTGGCCAAAAACACCCATTTTTCGAGTGATATAAAAAATTCATATTTTTTGAAAAGGTGTGAAAAACACCCAAAATCCATTAAAACCATGGGCTATAGTCCATGCTTTTTGGCCTAAAACACCCATTTTTCGAGTGATATAAATAATTCATATATTTTGAAAAGGTGAAAAACACCCAAAATCCATCAAAACCATGGGCTATAGTCCATGCTTTTTGGCCAAAAATGACCCATTTTCGACTTTCTTTGAATAATGCATCATTTTGAAAAAGGTGTGAAAAACACCCAAAATTGACCTAAACCATGGGCTATAGTCCATGCTTTTTGGCCAAAAACACCCATTTTTCAAGTGATATAAATAATTCATAGTTTTTAAAAAGGTATGAAAAACTCCCAAAATCCATCAAAACCATGGGCTATAGTCCATGCTTTTTGGCCAAAAATGGCCCATTTTCGACTTTCTTTGAATAATGCATCATTTTGAAAAAGGTGTGAAAAACACCCAAAATTGACCAAAACCATGGGCTATAGTACATGCTTTTTGGCCTAAAACACCCATTTTTCAAATGAAATAAATAATTCATATTTTTTGAAAAGGTGTGAAAAACACCCAAAATCCATCAAAACCATGGGCTATAGTCCATGCTTTTTGGCCTAAAACACCCATTTTTCAAATGAAATAAATTATTCATATTTTTTGAAAAGGTGTGAAAAACACCCAAAATCCATCAAAACCATGGGCTATAGTCCATGCTTTTTGGCCAAAAACACCCATTTTTCGAGTGATATAAAAAATTCATATTTTTTGAAAAGGTGTGAAAAACACCCAAAATCCATTAAAACCATGGGCTATAGTCCATGCTTTTTGGCCTAAAACACCCATTTTTCGAGTGATATAAATAATTCATATTTTTTGAAAAGGTGTGAAAAACACCCAAAATCCATCAAAACCATGGACTATAGTACATGCTTTTTGGCCAAGAACACCCATTTTTCAAGTGAAATAAATAATTTATATTTATTGAAAAGGTGTGAAAAACACCCAAAATTGACCAAAACCATGGGCTGTAGTCCATGCTTTTTGGCCTAAAACACCCATTTTTGAATGATATAAATAATTCATATTTTTTGAAAAGGTGTGAAAAACACCCAAAATCCATTAAAACCATGGGCTATAGTCCATGCTTTTTGGCCTAAAACACCCATTTTTCGAGTGATATAAATAATTCATATTTTTTGAAAAGGTGAAAAACACCCAAAATCCATCAAAACCATGGGCTATAGTCCATGCTTTTTGGCCAAAAACACCCATTTTTCGAGTGATATAAATAATTCATATTTTTTAAAAAGGTATGAAAAACACCCAAAATCCATCAAAACCATGGGCTATAGTCCATGCTTTTTGGCCAAAAACACCCATTTTTCGAGTGATATAAATAATTCATATTTTTTGAAAAGGTGTGAAAAACACCCAAAATCCATCAAAACCATGTGCTATAGTCCATGCTTTTTGGCCAAAAATAACCATTTTCGACTTTATTTGAATAATGCATGATTTTGAAAAAGGTGTGAAAAACACCCAAAATTGACCAAAACCATGGGCTATAGTCCATGCTTTTTGGCCAAAAACACCCATTTTTCAAGTGATATAAATAATTCATATTTTTTGAAAAGGTGTGAAAAACACCCAAATTCCATCAAAACCATGGGCTATAGTCCATGCTTTTTGGCCAAAAACACCCATTTTTCGAGTGATATAAATAATTCATATTTTTTGAAAAGGTGTGAAAAACACCCAAAATCCATTAAAACCATGGGCTATAGTCCATGCTTTTTGGCCAAAAACACCCATTTTTCGAGTGATATAAATAATTCATATATTTTGAAAAGGTGAAAAACACCCAAAATCCATCAAAACCATGGACTATAGTACATGCTTTTTGGCCAAAAACACCCATTTTTCAAGTGAAATAAATAATTTATATTTCTTGAAAAAGTGTGAAAAACACCCAAAATTGACCAAAACCATGGGCTGTAGTCCATGCTTTTTGGCCTAAAACACCCATTTTTGAATGATATAAATAATTCATATTTTTTGAAAAGGTGTGAAAAACACCCAAAATCCATCAAAACCATGGGCTATAGTCCATGCTTTTTGGCCAAAAATGACCCATTTTCGACTTTCTTTGAATAATGCATCATTTTGAAAAAGGTGTGAAAAACACCCAAAATTGACCTAAACCATGGGCTATAGTCCATGCTTTTTGGCCAAAAACACCCATTTTTCAAGTGATATAAATAATTCATATTTTTTGAAAAGGTGTGAAAAACACCCAAAGTCCATCAAAACCATGGGCTATAGTCCATGCTTTTTGGCCAAAAACACCCATTTTTCGAGTGATATAAATAATTCATATTTTTTGAAAAAGTGTGAAAAACACCCAAAATCCATCAAAACCATGGGCTATAGTCCATGCTTTTTGGCCTAAAACACCCATTTTTCGAGTGATATAAATAATTCATATTTTTTGAAAAGGTGAAAAACACCCAAAATCCATCAAAACCATGGGCTATAGTCCATGCTTTTTGGCCAAAAATGGCCCATTTTCGACTTTCTTTGAATAATGCATCATTTTGAAAAAGGTGTGAAAAACACCCAAAATTGACCAAAACCATGGGCTATAGTCCATGCTTCTTGGCCTAAAACACCCATTTTTCGAGTGATATAAATAATTCATATTTTTTGAAAAGGTGTGAAAAACACCCAAAATCCATCAAAACCATGGGAAGGAAGGAAGGAAGGAAGCTTCTTTATTTTACCACGGTAAAAACATCAGTCGATTGCCTAAAAATATTTAAAAGTAAAGTTTTACGAATAAAAAGCTAGTTACTGTTTTACATGTTTGCCGTGGAGCCCTTAGTTACAACTTTTCTTACTGTATAGACTATCAATTTCCGTTTTAAATTTTCGTATTGACATGACCTCTTTTATATTTAATGGTAGGTCATTCCACAATTTTGCCCCACTATAACTGAATGATCGTTTTAGATATTCAGTGTGTGGCTTAGGTATTGACAGTTTTTTATCATGATTTCGAAGGTTGTATTTAGTATGGTAGTCGGAGAAAAGGTTTTGTAAGTAAACTGGTGTACGTTCCTGCATCGTTTTAAACATTAGTAGGGCTTTTTGTTTTTTACGACGAATTGCAAGTGTATCCCAGTTTAATTGGTCAAGGAGATGGCTAGATCTTATGTCATAGTTAGATCTTGTGATAACTCTAGCCGCTCGATTTTGACGCTTTTGTAGTTGAACACATAGTTTATCACTTAATCCATCCCAAACTGCACTACAATAGTCCAGTTTGGGTAGAATCAAGGCTTCGTAGATTTGGATGGCACTATCGGTCGAAATGAATGGGCGAACACGTTTTAGAGCCCCTATACTTGATGAGATTTTCTTCGAAATGTCGTTAACATGTTCTGACCAATTAAGGTTTTTATCAATAGTGACACCCAAAGATTTGGTGTGATCAACTTGTTTAACGCTAGTTCCATTAATCGCAATATTAATAGTGGAATCGCATTGCGCTGTGAACTTTTGGCGGGACCCAATAATCATAAATTCCGTTTTCGCTACATTCAAGCTTAGCTTATTTGCTAACAACCACTGATGTATATTAGTGAGTTCAGTGTTGATGCTTGGTTCCAAGTCCCCTACATTTTTACCATGAAAGCTGATGCTGGTATCATCAGCAAACATTCTTGTTATGGCTTGCGCCAAACAATTTGGTAAGTCATTAATATACAGGAGAAATAAAAGTGGGCCTAAATTACTGCCTTGTGGTACACCGCAGCTCACAGTACAAGGCTCAGACAGACTTCCGTTAACACTGCACAGCTGAGACCTCGTCAGTAAATAAGAACGGAACCACTTGAGTGAGCCTTCATCTACACCATAATTCGATAGTTTGGACAAAAGAATTTCATGATCTATGGTGTCGAAGGCTTTTTGGAGGTCTATGAAGATAACTCCGTTAAGTAGTCCCTTGTCTATATTAACTGACCATTCGTTCGTTGCTTCGAGCAACGCGGTGACAGTGCTGTGCAGGGAACGAAAGCCTGACTGGCATTCCGTCAATAACTGGTTTTCATTCAAATAATCGTATAGTTGATCATAAACGATCTTCTCAAATATCTTTGAAGCAGTGGGAATGACCGAGATTGGGCGATAATTGTTTAGGTCAGTTTTCTCTCCTTTTTTAAATATAGGCGTTACTTTCGCTATTTTCCACTCCCTAGGAAAAATGCCCATTTTAATAGATTGTCGAAAAATCACAGTGAGAGATGGTCCCACTATAGAGGCGGACATTTTTAGCAATTTGTTGGGTATGTTATCCAAGCCTGCAGCTTTCTTTTCCTTTATACTTCCTAACAAGTCGCAAACAGTTTGCTCACTTGGAGGTTGGATAGAGAAAGTTTTACCGGTTGCAGGTTTCAGAAATGATTCAAATTTAATGTCAGATGGAGGTAATTTGTTGGCTAGAGTCTGACCTATACTTGTGAAATGTTCATTGAAAATCTCGGCCATCTCACTTGGTGAGGTTACTGATTTATTGGCAACTTTAATTTCGGAAACGCCGGAAAATTTGCTAGCCTTTCGAGCACTTAGATCATTAAGGAGCTGCCATGTTTTCCGAGGATCAGATTTATTTAGGGCTAAATTTTCCGTAAAGTATTTTTTCTTCGCTAATCTAATTTCGTTATTAATCCTGTTTCTCGATTCTTTGTATTTTTTCCAAAATAGGTCACTGTCAGTGGAAATTGCTTTCCTTTTCAATTGGTCACGTGACCGCATTTTCTGTATTAGCTCCGTTGTGATCCATGGTGAGTTTTTCCTTCCCACACGCTTGTGGCGAACAGGCAGGTGGGAATCAATACACTTGGTTAGCAAGGTTTTCCAGTGAATCCACATATCATTCGGATCATCGTAAGACTTAATGTCTGACCATGGCAGTTGTTTGAGATCACTCAAAAATTTGTCTTGATCGAAATTTCTGAAGTTACGTACCTCAATTTTGCGAGCCTTTGACGGCTCGTAATGAATTTTTCTCGTCATGAATACTAAAGAGTGATCACTGATGCCAAGATGATACACACCTGACTTACTAATTTTGTCGGGAGTGTTTGTCACACATAAGTCAATTAATGATTTAGTGTTATGCGTTACACGTGTTGGCTCATTTACTAACTGATAAAGCCCATAGATATCCAAAATATCGATTAAATTAGATGAAGCTAGGTTCGTTCTCGTTAGTTCTAAGAGATCGCAATTTATATCACCTAACAAATAATAATCGAGATTTGTCTTGTCAATGCTATCTATGAGCTTTTCAAATGTCGTGAATAACTCGAGGGGTGAGTTGGGAGGGCGATACCAAGTACTAACTAAGAATGATTTTGATCGTGGCTTAAAGATTTCTATAGTGATGAGTTCTAAGATCCCATCATCAAAGTCTTCGCGTCTTTGATAACTCAGGTTGTTTCTCATGTAAATACATACGCCTCCTCCGTTTCTACCATTCTGAGATCGATCTTTTCTGACAATATCGAAACCCTCTATATGTAACTCAGAATCCATAATGGTAGAGTCTAATTTAGTTTCATTGATTGCCAGGATATCAATTTCGGGAGATGCGGCGAGAAACACCCGTAATTCATCAATGTGCGCAACTAAGCTATTAATATTTAAGGAAGCCATTGTTAAACCACGACCAAATATTTTGTCTAAATTACGTGACTTACCCTTGTTCCCTTTCTCTATGGGCTCCATGACATTTAGTTCCTATGTCTTCTTTAAAAAATTAATAAAATTGGTTGCAAACTGTTTGGTTCCTGATCTATTTAGATGGAGCCCACTCCGGTTTAGATGTTCGTCAGGCTTGATGTTGGAATGTTCTATATAGTTCCAGTTGTTCCTTTCGCAAAGCTGTTTGATGATGGTGTTGGCTTCTTTTGCCTTTCTGTTTAGCGATTCGTCGTCGCTTCTCTGGATGATACTTGAGACAGCTACCTTTGTTGAGTTGTTATTTACAAGGGAGGCCAACTCGGCAATTTCTTCAGCACAAGCTTGTGCAGAACTGGATGAGCGTAAACTGTTGGTGCCAACATGTAAGAGTATTTCATCTGGTTTTTTATTTATAAGTGGCTTGACGTGATATTTCATATCGGCAGTTGTAGAACCAGGAAATGTCCAAACTTTGACTTTTGAAGTCTTCGACATCTTGTGCCCTTGTAAGTATTTGATCATCGAGTCGCCGACAATGAAGATGTCTTTCTTTGTGCTGTTGGATTCATTCTTTTGTTTGGGTCTTTTAGGGTAATTAGGCTCTTTTTCTTTTTGGGCACTAGGCTTCTTGATTTTCTTTGTTTCTTTGTCTCGAGGGGCATTTGGAATTTCATTTTTGGCTTCTGTTAAGGCAGAGGATTCCCTGGAGGAAATACTTGGTGGTTTATGCAAATTCGGCTTGTTTTCCTCATCAATAACAATTTTAGGTATTGGTTTTGCTTGTAAACCCTCTTCTTTTTCAAGATTAAGTAAACGTATTGTGGTTAACAGGGCCCTGTTGTCTTCATGGACTTTCTGGTTTTCCCTTTCAAGCAATAAAACTTTCTCTCTGAGTTCTCTGTTTTCACTTACGAGATCACTTGGACTCCTGTGACTGTTATATTCCTCTCTTAACCTTGAAACTTCAGTATTGATTTCTTGTAATTGCTGCTGCAGCTCCTGTCGTAGGTTATTTACTGAGGATTGAATAAGGTTAGAGCAGTTATGGTAACTGTCAGGCCGAATAGGATTATCTTCTTGATTTGGATTTGAATTTTGGCGGGAAACTTTCGTAATAACGGCTGGTTCTTGTGATATCGATCTCTTAAGTCGCCTCCTCAGGACGGCTTTTTTTCCTGATTTCGATAAGTTCCTCTTCCCCAATTCAGTCTTTAGTTGCGAAACATAAAGGGAATCAAGATCTCTTCCATTTAGAGCTGATTTAAGAGCTAAGCTAGCTGAACCAGTATGTGATGGAGCTTCGATCGATGACAATGATCTAGTAGAAACATTGGCTATCGTATTAACTTTAGCGCTCCTTAATTCCGGAGGAGATATACAAAAACTAGATCCTTCATTACTTGAACTTAAGTCTTCATCATCAGAAGAAAGCATCGAAGTTATCGTAAGAGAACTACTGCAGAGGTTATTCACGTTCATATCGAGAGCTGGGCTGTAGTCCGACTGTAGTCTAGTTATAGCCCATGCTGTTTGCCTCAAAAAAAAAAAAAAGGTGTGAAAAACACCCAAAATCCATCAAAACCATGGGCTATAGTCCATGCTTTTTGGCCAAAATTGACCCATTTTCGACTTTCTTTGAATAATGCCTGATTTTGAAAAAGGTGTGAAAAACACCCAAAATTGACCAAAACCATGGGCTATAGTCCATGCTTCTTGGCCTAAAACACCCATTTTTCGAGTGATATAAATAATTCATATTTTTTGAAAAGGTGTGAAAAACACCCAAAATCCATCAAAACCATGGGCTATAGTCCATGCTTTTTGGCCAAAAATGACCCATTTTCGATCTTCTTTGAATAATGCATGATTTTGAAATAGGTGTGAAAACACCCAAAATCCATCAAAACCATGGGCTATAGTCCATGCTTTTTGGCCAAAAATGGCCCATTTTTCAAGTGAAATAAATAATTCATATTTTTTGAAAAGTTGTGAAAAACACCCAAAATCCATCAAAACCATGGGCTATAGTCCATGCTTTTTGGCCTAAAACACCCATTTTTCAAATGAAATAAATTATTCATATTTTTTGAAAAGGTGTGAAAAACACCCAAAATCCATCAAAACCATGGGCTATAGTCCATGCTTTTTGGCCAAAAATGGCCCATTTTCGACTTTCTTTGAATAATGCATCATTTTGAAAAAGGTGTGAAAAACACCCAAAATTGACCAAAACCATGGGCTATAGTCCATGCTTTTTGGCCAAAAACACCCATTTTTCAAATGAAATAAATAATTCATATTTTTTGAAAAGGTGTGAAAAACACCCAAAATCCATCAAAACCATGTGCTATAGTCCATGCTTTTTGGCCAAAAACACCCATTTTTCAAATGAAATAAATTATTCATATTTTTTGAAAAGGTGTGAAAAACACCCAAAATCCATCAAAACCATGGGCTATAGTCCATGCTTTTTGGCCTAAAACACCCATTTTTCAAATGAAATAAATTATTCATATTTTTTGAAAAGGTGTGAAAAACACCCAAAATCCATCAAAACCATGGGCTATAGTCCATGCTTTTTGGCCTAAAACACCCATTTTTCAAATGAAATAAATTATTCATATTTTTTCAAAAGGTGTGAAAAACACCCAAAATTGACCAAAACCATGGGCTATAGTCCATGCCATGCCAGTCCATGAAAGGAATAATTGAAAAAAAACTTTCAGTAAAAAATCACATCAAAAAAGAATATGTTCGAGGAGGCACTGCGGAGATGATAAATTTTATTGCCAATTTTGAAAGTGAACGACAATATAATCAAATAGTGGTGCACACCGGCACAAATGACATCTTCAAAAAATCGCTGGACGAAATAAATAAAAACATTGAAGAAATTGTACAGAAATGTAAATCAAGGTGGCCTAACGCTAAGATAATCCTCTCGGGGATCATCTTCCACAGATACAACAATACAAAGAATGATATAATCGACACAGTGAACAGCGCAACACAAAGGCTTTGCCAAAGCGAAGGAAATCATGCTGTACAATATATGAACAATGACCATATTGCTACATTAAAGGATGGATCGATAGACCAAGAAGTTTACTATGATAATCTACATCTAAACTCAGAAAAAGGGATGAGAAAATTAGCCGCAAATTTAAAGAAATATTTGAACTTAAATAGAAGAATAAAAGACGACAGAAAAGTGCCAAGAAGACAAATAAGAAACGAAAACTACCAGCGCTTCAAAGGACCATCATACTACCGCAATACAAGGAGCCAGTATGGCCAACATTGGCCCAAGTCAACTTTCTCTGAATATGGTAACAGATCAACTCATGAAGGACTCTGGAAGGCATTGCAGCCCTTAGCAAACTGGATAAGTACATTTAATTAATATATTTTATTTAGATTCTTTGAGTGATATATTTTCTCCCACTATATACATACATATATATAGCGGACTAGACATTACCGTTATATAATTATATAATATATATAGCAACTAAAGATAGTCAAATACAACAGTTTCTGTTATACATATGACCATCCCATTACGGTTGGGTTTTTGGAATATTCACGGGTACAAAAGTAGAGAATTTGGCAATAAATTAAAATTACAAGAAGTCAAAAATGACATTGACAAATATGATATATATGGGATAGCAGAAACTCACTCAGATCCTGAAAGTGATCTAGAAATGGCCTCATTTAAATGTTACACAAAATGTAGACCTAAGTCTAAATACAAAAAGCATGGAGGCATATCACTATATGTGAGATCTGAAATTACTAAAGGTGTTACACTAATTAACACAAATAACGACAATGTTATTTGGTGTAAATTAGATAAAAAATACTTCAATATGCCCAACAACATCTACATAGGTACAATCTATTTTAGTCCAACATCTTATGAAAATTCAAAAGGAGAAGATTACTTATCGGATTTAGAAAATGATGTTGTTAGGCTATCCAGCAAAGGAGATATAATAATTCAAGGCGATTTTAATGCCAGAACTGGCAATTTACAAGAATTTATTATAGATGATGAAGATAGTCAAATTTTCTGTGAGTCTTTACCCGAGGATTATGTATCTGACATTTCAAACGTGAGACAATCTTCAGATAACAGTGTCACGGATTCTAGAGGTACATCTTTGATAGAATTCTGTACCGAAAATAACTTTAGAATACTAAATGGTCGAACAACTGGAGATAGCAGAGGAAAGCGAACCTGTTATCAATACAATGGCAGTAGCCTCGTTGATTATGTCATTGCCAGTCAAAATTTATTACAAGGCATTCGTTATTTTAAAGTACATGATCTTAAACCACACCTTTCAGACCACTGCCAACTATCATATAACATAAATATTAGGCGACCCAGAGATACCCAACCTGAAGCACATAACATAGATTGTATTTCAGGTACACACCAGAAATTAACCTCAAATGATCAAGCAACATCAAAAATTCCTCAATTACTTAAACAAGACTATGCTGCAAAGCTGGAGAATATTTTCTCAGAGGATATCATAGATGAAACAAATATAAATTCACGTGTGAAAAAATTTACCAATGTTATTCAGGAACTAAGTATTAAAGCAGGTTTTCGATATTCCAAAACTATTGAAGAATCAAGGAAGGTAAACCCTTGGTTTGACAAAGAATGTCAAACTGAAAAGAAATCTTTATTACGAATCGGTAGATCCATTTGTAACGATCCAAACAACCAAAACTTACGAAGAAATTTAAGAACAAGGAAAAAGAATTTTAGAAAAATATGCAGAAATAAAAAGCGTGCATATTACGAAGCGAAAATTAAAGAATTAGACTTTAAGGACCCCAAAAAAGTATGGAAGCAATTAAAAACAGCTTTTAATTTAAAAGGTGCAAAACTTCAATCGAAACGAAAAGAGGTAAAGATTGATCAATTTTACAATATGTTCAAGGAACAAAATTCAAATAAAAATGATTTGCTTACTGATTCAGTATCTGAAAATATAGACGAAGAGGATAACACTGATCTCAATTCTAACATAAGTCAAGATGAAATAGCCAATGCTATTTCTTCTTTAAAGAATAATAAGTCCCCAGGTAGAGATAATATATTAAATGAATTATTGAAAGCCGGAAAAGAACAGTTACTTAAACCACTAGAAAAACTGTTTAACGCAGTTCTTCACTCAGGCGTCTTTCCGAAGGAATGGAGCTATGGTCTCATTATACCAATATATAAAAAAGGTGACGCAGGTTTGGCAGAAAATTATAGAGGGATAACCCTCTTATCATCTCTTGGAAAACTTTTTACGCAGATACTTAATAAAAGATTGGTAGATTACCTTGAAACTAATAATATTCTTACAACTGAGCAGGCAGGTTTTAGAAAAAACCACAGTACAGTTGATAACATATTAGTCCTCAAATCAATGATCGATAAATATGTCAAAACCAGAAAAAAAGGAAGTAGATTACTGTTCTCGTGCTTCGTAGATTTCAAAAAAGCATTTGACTCCATTTCAAGAAAAATTCTATTCGAAAAAATAAGTAAAGTTGGGGTAAAAGGAAGTTTCTTCTCGGTCCTTGTTTCTATGTATACAAATGATGAATCAGCTGTGAAAGTAGAAGATAAAATAACGCATACCTTTAAATGCTACACTGGGGTAAAACAAGGTTGTATGTTATCCCCTACCTTATTTAACATATTTTTGCATGATCTACCAGAAGTATTTGACGACGAAGAGTTAGATCTTACTGAAGTTAATAACTCATTAGTTAAATGTCTTCTTTATGCAGACGATCTAGTTCTGCTATCAACAACGCAAAAAGGGCTTCAACACCAATTAAAGAAATTGAAACACTTCTGTAATATTTCGCAAACAGCTGTAAATCTTGATAAAACAAAAATTATCGTCTTCAATAATAATGGCAAACGGATGAATAAGTATAAATTCTACTTCAATAGCAAAAGACTTGAAAACGTGAAAACATATAAATATCTTGGTTTGTTATTCTCCTCTATAGGTACGTTTTCCATCGCTCAAGAAGAACTTAAGAAAATAGCTCTCAAAGCCTTGTTTAAGCTCCGTAAGGATATGGGCGATCACTTCAGAACAGATATAGATCTCACAATACGACTTTTCAATAGCTTAATCAAGCCAATCTTGTTATATGGTAGCGAGGTCTGGGGTGTGGGAACAAAGAAAAATTTAAATATAGATCCACTAGAAAAAGTGCAAATAAAATTTGGTAAAATGCTTTTAGGAGTAAGTAAAAAAGCGTCTAATAACGCATGCCGAGCAGAATTAGGGCTCTTCCCAATAAGAGTTTACGCAAAATTAAGGGCAATCAAATTTTGGATAAAATACATGAATCGTGCTGATACTGATAAATCAAAACTCTCAGATCAGACAATAGCTGATAGTTTCTTACAGAGTTCGAACAATTCGAGATGGACAGAGAAAATAAAATTAGCCCTTGATAAGTTAGGTCTAAGCTATTTATGGCAGCAAAATACAAGTGAAAGAATGACTGACTACCAATTAACTAAGCTGATGAAAAGCATTAGACAAAGAATTGAAGATCAAGAATTTCAAATTTGGCTTGCAGACATACATAACGATTCGGGAAGAAAAGATTCACAGAAAAATAAATTAAGAACATATAGAACATTTAAAATAGATTATAAGCGAGAGGAATACTTAAGAGAGGTAACTAATATTAAACACAGAATAAGTCTGACCAAACTAAGAATAAGTGATCATTGTTTACAAATTGAAATAGGTAGATATACAAGACCATATACCAAACCAGAAGAAAGAGTGTGTCAGATATGCCAAATTGAAGTAGAGAGTGAATTACACTTCCTACTAACATGCCCAAATTACTATAATGAAAGAAAATATCTTGTTGATAAGATTGAAAATATAACACAATTACGAATAGAAAATTGGTTAAAAAACGAAGAAAAATTTGCTTTTATCATAAATCCAAAGAAATCAATACAAAAAATAGTAGCAAAATATATATATGATTGTTTCAGCAAAAGAAATAACAGTATTTCAATGAATATCTAGTTAATATAAAGAATAGAACCACCGTTATATTAAGATGTGCCTAAGTATTCCTCATCTGCACATATTACATTTTCTTCTTTTTCTTAATAATTTGATATAACTTATGAAATATTGTAAATGTATTGTAAATTTATATTTGTGAGATTGTAATGTATTAATAGTTATTAGCATTAAGTCTTAAATATTTGTAACAGATATATAGACGCTAATAATGTAAATAAACTAAAACTAAAACTAAACATGCTTTTTGGCCAAAAACACCCATTTTTCAAATGAAATAAATAATTCATATTTTTTGAAAAGGTGTGAAAAACACCCAAAATCCATCAAAACCATGTACTATAGTCCATGCTTTTTGGCCAAAAACACCCATTTTTCAAATGAAATAAATAATTCATATTTTTTGAAAAGGTGTGAAAAACACCCAAAATCCATCAAAACCATGGGCTATAGTCCATGCTTTTTGGCCAAAAACACCCATTTTTCGAGTGATATAAATAATTCATATTTTTTAAAAAGGTGTGAAAACACCCAAAATCCATCAAAACCATGGGCTATAGTCCATGCTTTTTGGCCAAAAACACCCATTTTTCGAGTGATATAAATAATTCATATTTTTTAAAAAGGTATGAAAAACACCCAAAATCCATCAAAACCATGGGCTATAGTCCATGCTTTTTGGCCAAAAACACCCATTTTTCGAGTGATATAAATAATTCATATTTTTTGAAAAGGTGTGAAAAACACCCAAAATCCATCAAAACCATGGGCTATAGTCCATGCTTTTTGGCCAAAAACACCCATTTTTCAAATGAAATAAATAATTCATATTTTTTGAAAAGGTGTGAAAAACACCCAAAATCCATCAAAACCATGGGCTATAGTCCATGCTTTTTGGCCAAAAATGGCCCATTTTCGACTTTCTTTGAATAATGCATCATTTTGAAAAAGGTGTGAAAAACACCCAAAATTGACCAAAACCATGGGCTATAGTACATGATTTTTGGCCAAAAACACCCATTTTTCAAATGAAATAAATAATTCATATTTTTTAAAAAGGTGTGAAAAACACCCAAAATCCATCAAAACCATGGGCTATAGTCCATGCTTTTTGGCCAAAAACACCCATTTTTCGAGTGATATAAATAATTCATATTTTTTAAAAAGGTATGAAAAACACCCAAAATCCATCAAAACCATGGGCTATAGTCCATGCTTTTTGGCCAAAAACACCCATTTTTCGAGTGATATAAATAATTCATATTTTTTAAAAAGGTATGAAAAACTCCCAAAATCCATCAAAACCATGGGCTATAGTCCATGCTTTTTGGCGAAAAACGCCCATTTTTCGAGTGATATAAATAATTCATATTTTTTGAAAAGGTGTGAAAAACACCCAAAATCCATCAAAACCATGGGCTATAGTCCATGCTTATTGGCCAAAAACACCCATTTTTCAAATGAAATAAATAATTCATATTTTTTGAAAAGGTGTGAAAAACACCCAAAATCCATCAAAACCATGGGCTATAGTCCATGCTTTTTGGCCAAAAATGGCCCATTTTCGACTTTCTTTGAATAATGCATCATTTTGAAAAAGGTGTGAAAAACACCCAAAATTGACCAAAACCATGGGCTATAGTACATGCTTTTTGGCCAAAAACACCCATTTTTCAAATGAAATAAATAATTCATATTTTTTGAAAAGGTGTGAAAAACACCCAAAATCCATCAAAACCATGGGCTATAGTCCATGCTTTTTGGCCTAAAACACCCATTTTTCAAATGAAATAAATTATTCATATTTTTTGAAAAGGTGTGAAAAACACCCAAAATCCATCAAAACCATGGGCTATAGTCCATGCTTTTTGGCCAAAAACACCCATTTTTCAAATGAAATAAATTATTCATATTTTTTGAAAAGGTGTGAAAAACACCCAAAATCCATCAAAACCATGGGCTATAGTCCATGCTTTTTGGCCAAAAACACCCATTTTTCAAATGAAATAAATAATTCATATTTTTTGAAAAGGTATGAAAAACACCCAAAATCCATCTAAACCATGGGCTATAGTCCATGCTTTTTGGCCTAAAACACCCATTTTTCAATTGAAAAAAATAATTCATATTTTTTGAAAAGGTGTGAAAAACACCATAAATCCATCAAAACCATGGGCTATAGTCCATGCTTTTTGGCCAAAAACACCCATTTTTCGAGTGATATAAATAATTCATATTTTTTAAAAAGGTTTGAAAAACACCCAAAATCCATCAAAACCATGGGCTATAGTCCATGCTTTTTGGCCAAAAACACCCATTTTTCGAGTGATATAAATAATTCATATTTTTTAAAAAGGTATGAAAAACACCCAAAATCCATCAAAACCATGGGCTATAGTCCATGCTTTTTGGTCAAAAACACCCATTTTTCAAATGATATAAATAATTCATATTTTTTGAAAAGGTGTGAAAAACACCAAAAATCCATCAAAACCATGGGCTATAGTCCATGCTTTTTGGCCTAAAACACCCATTTTTCAAATGAAATAAATTATTCATATTTTTTGAAAAGGTGTGAAAAACACCCAAAATCCATTAAAACCATGGGCTATAGTGCATGCTTTTTGGCCAAAAATGGCCCATTTTCGACTTTCTTTGAATAATGCATCATTTTGAAAAAGGTGTGAAAAACACCCAAAATTGACCAAAACCATGGGCTATAGTACATGCTTTTTGGCCAAAAACACCCATTTTTCAAATGAAATAAATAATTCATATTTTTTGAAAAGGTGTGAAAAACACCATAAATCCATCAAAACCATGGGCTATAGTCCATGCTTTTTGGCCAAAAACACCCATTTTTCGAGTGATATAAATAATTCATATTTTTTAAAAAGGTATGAAAAACACCCAAAATCCATCAAAACCATGGGCTATAGTCCATGCTTTTTGGCCAAAAACACCCATTTTTCGAGTGATATAAATAATTCATATTTTTTAAAAAGGTATGAAAAACACCCAAAATCCATCAAAACCATGGGCTATAGTCCATGCTTTTTGGTCAAAAACACCCATTTTTCAAATGATATAAATAATTCATATTTTTTGAAAAGGTGTGAAAAACACCAAAAATCCATCAAAACCATGGGCTATAGTCCATGCTTTTTGGCCTAAAACACCCATTTTTCAAATGAAATAAATTATTCATATTTTTTGAAAAGGTGTGAAAAACACCCAAAATCCATTAAAACCATGGGCTATAGTGCATGCTTTTTGGCCAAAAATGGCCCATTTTCGACTTTCTTTGAATAATGCATCATTTTGAAAAAGGTGTGAAAAACACCCAAAATTGACCAAAACCATGGGCTATAGTACATGCTTTTTGGCCAAAAACACCCATTTTTCAAATGAAATAAATAATTCATATTTTTTGAAAAGGTGTGAAAAACACCCAAAATCCATCAAAACCATGGGCTATAGTCCATGCTTTTTGGCCAAAAACACCCATTTTTCAAATGAAATAAATTATTCATATTTTTTGAAAAGGTGTGAAAAACACAAAAAATCCATCAAAACCATGGGCTATAGTCCATGCTTTTTGGCCAAAAACACCCATTTTTCAAATGCAATAAATTATTCATATTTTTTGAAAAGGTGTGAAAAACACCCAAAATCCATCAAAACCATGGGCTATAGTCCATGCTTTTTGGCCAAAAACACCCATTTTTCGAGTGATATAAATAATTCATATTTTTTGAAAAGGTGTGAAAAACACCCAAAATCCATCAAAACCATGGGCTATAGTCCATGCTTTTTGGCCAAAAACACCCATTTTTCAAATGAAATAAATAATTCATATTTTTTGAAAAGGTGTGAAAAACACCCAAAATCCATCAAAACCATGGGCTATAGTCCATGCTTTTTGGCCAAAAATGGCCCATTTTCGACTTTCTTTGAATAATGCATCATTTTGAAAAAGGTGTGAAAAACACCCAAAATTGACCAAAACCATGGGCTATAGTACATGATTTTTGGCCAAAAACACCCATTTTTCAAATGAAATAAATAATTCATATTTTTTAAAAAGGTGTGAAAAACACCCAAAATCCATCAAAACCATGGGCTATAGTCCATGCTTTTTGGCCTAAAACACCCATTTTTCAAATGAAATAAATTATTCATATTTTTTGAAAAGGTGTGAAAAACACCCAAAATCCATCAAAACCATGGGCTATAGTCCATGCTTTTTGGCCAAAAACACCCATTTTTCGAGTGATATAAATAATTCATATTTTTTAAAAAGGTATGAAAAACACCCAAAATCCATCAAAACCATGGGCTATAGTCCATGCTTTTTGGCGAAAAACGCCCATTTTTCGAGTGATATAAATAATTCATATTTTTTGAAAAGGTGTGAAAAACACCCAAAATCCATCAAAACCATGGGCTATAGTCCATGCTTTTTGGCCAAAAACACCCATTTTTCAAATGAAATAAATAATTCATATTTTTTGAAAAGGTGTGAAAAACACCCAAAATCCATCAAAACCATGGGCTATAGTCCATGCTTTTTGGCCAAAAATGGCCCATTTTCGACTTTCTTTGAATAATGCATCATTTTGAAAAAGGTGTGAAAAACACCCAAAATTGACCAAAACCATGGGCTATAGTACATGCTTTTTGGCCAAAAACACCCATTTTTCAAATGAAATAAATAATTCATATTTTTTGAAAAGGTGTGAAAAACACCCAAAATCCATCAAAACCATGGGCTATAGTCCATGCTTTTTGGCCTAAAACACCCATTTTTCAAATGAAATAAATTATTCATATTTTTTGAAAAGGTGTGAAAAACACCCAAAATCCATCAAAACCATGGGCTATAGTCCATGCTTTTTGGCCAAAAACACCCATTTTTCAAATGAAATAAATTATTCATATTTTTTGAAAAGGTGTGAAAAACACCCAAAATTGACCAAAACCATGGGCTATAGTCCATGCTTTTTGGCCAAAAACACCCATTTTTCAAATGAAATAAATAATTCATATTTTTTGAAAAGGTATGAAAAACACCCAAAATCCATCAAAACCATGGGCTATAGTCCATGCTTTTTGGCCTAAAACACCCATTTTTCAATTGAAATAAATAATTCATATTTTTTGAAAAGGTGTGAAAAACACCATAAATCCATCAAAACCATGGGCTATAGTCCATGCTTTTTGGCCAAAAACACCCATTTTTCGAGTGATATAAATAATTCATATTTTTTAAAAAGGTATGAAAAACACCCAAAATCCATCAAAACCATGGGCTATAGTCCATGCTTTTTGGCCAAAAACACCCATTTTTCGAGTGATATAAATAATTCATATTTTTTAAAAAGGTATGAAAAACACCCAAAATCCATCAAAACCATGGGCTATAGTCCATGCTTTTTGGTCAAAAACACCCATTTTTCAAATGATATAAATAATTCATATTTTTTGAAAAGGTGTGAAAAACACCCAAAATCCATCAAAACCATGGGCTATAGTCCATGCTTTTTGGCCTAAAACACCCATTTTTCAAATGAAATAAATTATTCATATTTTTTGAAAAGGTGTGAAAAACACCCAAAATCCATTAAAACCATGGGCTATAGTGCATGCTTTTTGGCCAAAAATGGCCCATTTTCGACTTTCTTTGAATAATGCATCATTTTGAAAAAGGTGTGAAAAACACCCAAAATTGACCAAAACCATGGGCTATAGTACATGCTTTTTGGCCAAAAACACCCATTTTTCAAATGAAATAAATAATTCATATTTTTTGAAAAGGTGTGAAAAACACCCAAAATCCATCAAAACCATGGGCTATAGTCCATGCTTTTTGGCCAAAAACACCCATTTTTCAAATGAAATAAATTATTCATATTTTTTGAAAAGGTGTGAAAAACACCAAAAATCCATCAAAACCATGGGCTATAGTCCATGCTTTTTGGCCAAAAACACCCATTTTTCAAATGAAATAAATTATTCATATTTTTTGAAAAGGTGTGAAAAAGACCCAAAATTGACCAAAACCATGGGCTATAGTCCATGCTTTTTGGCCTAAAACACCCATTTTTCAAATGAAATAAATTATTCATATTTTTTGAAAAGGTGTGAAAAACACCCAAAATCCATCAAAACCATGGGCTATAGTCCATGCTTTTTGGCCAAAAACACCCATTTTTCAATTGAAATAAATAATTCATATTTTTTGAAAAGGTGTGAAAAACACCCAAAATCCATCAAAACCATGGGCTATAGTCCATGCTTTTTGGCCAAAAATGACCCATTTTCGACTTTCTTTGAATAATGCATCATTTTGAAAAAGGTGTGAAAAACAACCAAAATTGACCTAAACCATGGGCTATAGTCCATGCTTTTTGGCCAAAAATGGCCCATTTTCGACTTTCTTTGAATAATGCATCATTTTGAAAAAGGTGTGAAAAACACCCAAAATTCACCAAAACCATGGGCTATAGTCCATGCTTTTTGGCCAAAAAAAAAAAACCAAAAATATATGAAAACTTAAAAAGTATCAAAAATTGTATTTTTAATGTTATCTTAAACATTTGTCGTAAAACAACATTGCTGATAATTTGTGACTTTAACAAGGTTTTTTAGTGTGATGATTGGATGGTGTGGGATTCTCACATATTGACTGGTTCACAGGTAAAACCAATCGAAAGTCAGGATCGCATGTCATGTCTAATAGTGAAAATTTCTTGTCTGTATTCAAAAAAATTGTCTTTTTCATAAAGACTAGAGAGAGCTTATACTTTATGCTTTCAACAAAGATTTGCATAGGGCGTGACAAAACAAGTGAGATTTACTTTGAAACATGTAAAACTAAATTGTTAGGTGGCAAGATACACAGAGAACTATGCCTTACTTAAAAGGAATTATGTAACATAATAGAAGTAGCTTCATATGTGTGTTGACTCAAGGTGAAATCAGAGACAACTTGCTATTTGTAGCTGATAAACACGAGCTCCTTTCTTGAGCAAAAAGCCTTGATTATTGAGCGAGTAAATAAAGTCCTCAAAACTTGGAATCTGTAGGCGAAGATCCTGGAAAAAAAGGAAATAAAATATGAGAAACGTTACAAGAGCTCACTGATCCGTTTACATCATATTGGAGGTCTCCATATATCATCCAACATGGCTGACAATGATCATGTGACCTATAAAAACAACAGGTTACAAAATTCGAAGCAATCAGTCCTAGCAACCAGTTCTCAAAATCATACATGTTAGTTCTTAGAACTGGACCAGCGTGGCCCAAACCAGTTCTAAAGACTGATGCGTGACATTTGAGAACTGGCTGCCCAGACCAATTGGTCCAACTAAATGGAAAGTGCCCTAAATGTGGTACCTTGGCTACTGCTCGCATTTGGTCGATAGTAAAAATAGAATTGTATTCTCTGTCAGCAATGCGACCCAGCTCTGCAATGAATCGCTTTCCCTGAAACAAATATACAAGATAACATATAGTTAGCTATTCAATCAGAGCAAACCATTTATAAAATTCAGGGTTCTCTAACCACCATGCGTACCACAGCTTTGGAGCTCATGCCTGAACCATGCTGTGACCGTTGAAAGTCTAGATTTCCAAAGTCATCACTGTAAGTATCCATTAGACTGTACTTCATGATCACAACCACGTCTTCAGCATCTTGACTTGTGGCCTTCTCACGAAGCTCGAGACGAGCACGTGCCTTAGATACAGGGGAATGAGAACATGTGCCTTAGATACAGGGGAATGAGAACACGTGCCTTAGATACAGGGGAATGAGAACACGTGCCTTAGATACAGGGGAATGAGAACACGTGCCTTAGATACAGGGGAATGAGAACATGTGCCTTAGATACAGGGGAATGAGAACACGTGCCTTAGATACAGGGGAATGAGAACACGTGCCTTAGATACAGGGGAATGAGAACACGTGCCTTAGATACAGGGGAATGAGAACATGTGCCTTAGATACAGGGGAATGAGAACACGTGCCTTAGATACAGGGGAATGAGAACACGTGCCTTAGATACAGGGGAATGAGAACATGTGCCTTAGATACAGGGAAGTAAAACAAGTGTTCATATAGGGGGAACTGAAAACGTGCTTTAGAAATGCGTGCCTAGTTCTAGAAACCATGGAAATATGTGCCTTAGGTACAGAAAATAAATGATGAGAGTGATAATGATTGTTACCTCTGTTAATCTGATCAATGACTCTAGCTGTCTGGTTGTTATAGGGGTGGAATCTCCTGCTTGGTACTGACGCCTTAGTGAAAGATAAAACCCCTGCAGAAATACAAAAAATACATAATCAAATAGTAAACATCTAATCTCATTAACTAAACTCTTTTGATAAAGTCTAATCTAAATTAAAATTCACACCATACTATTCATTCCTGGCACGATCTATTAACTCTAAACGACCATCCCAATATATCAGCACACATTAACATCTAACATCATAGTGATTCACCTGTAACACCTTAGCAGCAGATGATGTCAGCTTCGGATGAACATATTTCCTTGCGTAACCAATGTACTACGATAAACGATATATTACCCACTCAGTAGGCTGCATTACATTAGTGGGACCTTCAAAATCATTCTCATTACCAAGAGGTCATATTTTATTACCCATGACTATCTCCTCATCTTGCACATGCTTGAGGAAGTAGCCCCTTAACACGCTATACAGGTAGTACTGTCCCCTTCCCCCACGAGATCCAGATAGTACTGTCCCCTCCCCCATGGGATTCAGATAGTACTGTCCCTTCCTGTCCCCCCATGTGATCCAGATAGTACTGTCCCCTCCCCCCATGTGATCCAGATAGTACTGTCCCCTCCCCCATGGGATTCAGATAGTACTGTCCCCTCCCCCCACAGCATTTATGTGTGTCCTACCTTTCTCAGGAGCGGTGGTGGGATTGGATCAAACTGTTCACCAGGGCTAACCTAATAATTAGACAAATAAATGCAGTGATTAATGCGCTGCCAAGGTCATACCACAGGAGTAGCTAGAAGTACACTGCACAGGCATCCTTGTAAGTCCTGAGTGTTGTCCAATACACACAATATGAGACTGATCTTCATGAAGAATAGGTGATCAGTCTAACTACTCATATGTTATTTAAGGAACAAGACCACAGGACTGGTGTAAAGGTTATGCGCTTGAGATATCGGCAACTACAAGCACTAGGATACTTGGTGACATGGAAGGAGTTTTCTTCGAACAAGTAATGGTATTGTCAAATACTTCATTCTTAGTATGTAACCTTCTTCATATCCCCACCAAGAATGTTATTATTACATACCTTGAGTCGTTCAGATAATGGTTTATCTGCCTCCCATTGTTGTCTTGCTTCATCTTCATCTTCACTGGTCCCCTACATGACAACAAACACTGTTATTCCCTTATTCAATACAGATGGTCTTCACATGAACGTGTGGGTCATGATTGCCTTACCTCACTAGGTCGTCTTGCTGTGACTTTTCCCAAGGCACTAAAATACACCATTAATACAAGTGTTCAAATATCAAGAACAAATCCAAGGGAGAAGTCCAAGAGAGAAATCCAAGAGAGAAGTCCAAGGGAAGGGACAAAAGAAGTTGGTCATGGGAGGCTGAGGGTTCCTGGGGCAGTCCAGTTAAGAGATTAAAAAGAATGTCCCAGGGAGTGTCAGGGATTGGGTGGGGTAGAGTAGTGGGGCAGTGTGTATGCATGTGGAGGGTGGAGGGGGAGAGGGAAGAGGAGAGAAGGGAGAGGGTAGAGGGAAGAGGAAAGAGGGAAGAGGAGAGAGGGAAGAGGAGAGAGGGAAGAGGAGAGAGGGAAGAGGAGAGAGGAGGAGAGAGGGAGGGAGGGATTTGGAATGTTCACATTCAAGAGACCCATTCCAATGTCTATAAAGTTTTCTCATTTCAGACCACATGAAATATCTTTGAGAATTAATAGTTCATTGAGTTGTATTCTCATTCCCCCCCCCCCCCTCCCATACATAACTGGGGAACAAAGAAATAATACTCAAGGGAATGACTGGTGAGAATAATTTGGAAAACAGTGGATTAGGCCATTAAAGACATCTTTGAGCTTTTGAGCTCTGAAAACGTAGAGTGACATTGAATTAAATATTATAAAATATTCATGAAATTGAGCATACCTTTTCTTTCCAGTATGTAGCGCCATGACATGTTCCGTCAACATGCAATCCATTTCCTGCAACACAAACACATCATAACACTTTAGTGGCTTTCATTAAACATGACAAATAAATCCATACATTATCCATAGAATGACCACATGGGTGAGGACTAACTTTTAAAGGGTACGAACCTCATCGGGCTTGTCCAAGAGAATGAAAGCCTGGAAGAAATGAGGAAAAAAATAATCAACTTTGGATCTAAAATTCCTTCGTGTACAAGATGGTAGTAAGGGCATTGTGAAAGCAAAGCTTCATATTGTTCTTATCTAAAATAACTGATATGGTTTGGTAGAATCTCTTGTCTAACTGGTGTTCTTGAGCCTAGGGGGTCTAGAAGGGGTACCTAGTAATACCAGGGTAGAATGATCAACACTTACCAGATCAAATCTGGATAAGAGAGCACTACCCATCCTGAAAGACAAAGTAGGCAAGATCAGTAACTCATCTTCCAATGAATCCAGTTTGAGTGAAGGGTTTTAGGGAGGAAGGAATTAATTCAGAGGACTAAGAGAATAAATTCTAGAAACAGAGGAGTTAGACCTAGAAACAGACTGCATTCTTACTTTAAGTTCTCTGAGACTGTCTTTGCCTTGTTGTAGTGACCACCAACAGGGTTAGCAGCTGCTATAATGGAGGTACGGGCAGGTAGACTGAAATATAACAACCAATAGAATATTAAACACTGAAGAGTAGTATAGGGAATGGGGGTTCCAGCGCAATCTCAACACGGGCAAGATCCGTATCAAAAATCCACCTACGGATGACCCCCCACTCCAAGTGTGGTTGAGGGCAACAGCGCACTTAAATATGTTAGTCTATATATGGAGTGCGAAGAATGTAAGAGAACTTTTAAGAAAGAAGCGGATTTGAAAAAGCATTTGAAAATGAAGACGAAGTGTATGAGCAGTTATGATTGTGGATGTGGTAAGAAGTTTGAGACTAAGGTTAAATTGTTTTGGCATTGTCAGGACTGTGAGTACGACTACGACGACCTAAAAAGTGCTTGGTATTAGGTATAAAATATTTCCTATTATATAGATGGAATCCCAAAGCAACTTCAGCACGGTGTCAATACCCGGTAACGGTGAGATTGACGTTAGACAGTTTTGGCGTCAGTCAGAAAGGAAGGTTAAAAGGACTCTCCGAAAAGGTATAGAAGAATTAGGAGCCCTGAAAGCGAGCATAATGGTAGAAGTAAGTTTGTCAAAAGACGAGGTAATGACGACAGCAATGTTGCGATCAAAGTCGTTAGTGATATTAGAATCCACGAATCTGGATAGGTCACTCAGTGAAGCCTTAGAAGCAATAATGGAGTCGCTGTCTAACTACACGAAAGAAGGATCGGGTTGGACAGTAGAGGAGGTTGAAGGAATAGAGATAAGTATGGCCAGGTACGTACCCATACGAGGGGGGAGTTACGTACCGCTACCAACGTGGGTAGAAAGGAAGAAGGCTATTGTAAACGTGAAGAATGAAGACAATCGATGCTTTATGTGGGCAATCAGGTCTGCACTGTATCCAGCAGAGAAGGATCCCTGTAGGACAAGTAAGTATCCCACGGACGATTTAGAGTGGGATGGTGTGGAATTTCCCATGCAGTTGATAGACATCCCCATATTTGAGGAAATAAACGATCTAGCAATTAACGTTTACGGAGTCAGAGAGCAGACGATAGTACCGTTAGTTCTGTCAAAAAGTAAAGGAGAGCGCGTACATTTATTCTACCACGGCGGACACTACTCATGGGTTAAACACATTAGCAGACTATTCTACAGACATACTAAGCACAAAGGCAAAAAGTACTTCTGTGACTGCTGCTTGCTGTCATTTACATCCTTAAATGCCCTAAAGAAACACGATGAGATCTGCCGCGGAGTCGAAGAAGTGGCGCAACGGATCCAGATACCCACCAACAAAGAGCTTTCATACGCAGACCATCAAAAGCAGATGCAGGTGCCTTACGTGATATATGCAGACTTTGAAGCGTTGATAACTAAGGAAGAGCAGAAAAGTGGTGCCACGAATAAGGTGGGATTACACGAGATCTGCTCCTTTGGTTACATAGTAGTCAGATCAGATGGTAAAGCAAACCCTCCTGTGATTTACCGAGGTAAGAACGCAGCTAATGAGTTTCTAGAAGCATTGCGAGAAGAGGAGGAAGAGATTAGAGAACAATTAAGACGTCCAAAGAAGATGGAATTTACCAAAGAGAACCAGGAGGCTTTTAACAAGGCAAAAAAATGCCACATTTGCCAACATACGCTTCTTCAGTTTGGAAGACGAGCCAAGAAAGCGTGGGATGAAGATGGAAAGTATCTAGGAGAAGTTCATTTTAAATGCGGGAAGTATGCTAAGAAAGGTGAGAAGCCGGGAAAGCCCTCCACGCACTGCATTCACTGCCACAAAGCATTTGTTGAGGATTTCTATGTGGATAAGGTTAGAGATCACTGCCACATCACGGGTAAATACAGAGGAGCGGCTCATTGGAAATGTAATATAAACTTCAAAGTAAATCCAGACATGGAGATTCCGGTGTTCTTTCACAACCTCCGCGGTTACGACTCCCATTTGCTACTACAAGGAACAGACGGCTCCGACGTCAAATGCATACCCAACAACAAAGAGCGCTACATGTCCGTAACTGTGGGTAAGCTGAAGTTCTTAGATTCGCAGCAGTTTATGGCGGACTCCTTAGCAAACCTCGTAAAGTATAACACCAACTTTCCCATTTCCAGTCAATATGGCGCGGAAAGGAAAGGAGTCTACCCATATGAATACATGGATTCCTGGGATCGATTCAAAGAGTCCCTACCACCCAAAGATCGCTTCTACAGCACCCTAAACGAGTCCGGTATAAAGGATGAGGAGTACCAGCATGCGTTAGACGTGTGGGGAAAGTACTCCTGTGAGAACATGGGGGACTACCACGACATCTACCTAAGGTCTGACGTAGTGCTGCTTGCAGATGTTTTCCAAAGCTTCAGAAAGATGGCTATGGAATATTACGGATTGGATCCCGCTAATTTCTACACGGCTCCTGGGCTCAGCTGGAGTGCTTTGTTAAAGAAAACAAATGCGCAGTTGGATCTCCTAACGGAGTACGACATGTATCGGTTTATGGAAGACGGTATTCGTGGCGGCGTATGCGGGCCCAGCCGACGTTACGCCCGCGCAAACAACCCCTTAGTAGAGCACGACCCAGAGAAACCAACCACATACATTTACTACCTGGATGCGAATAACCTTTATGGTTGGGCAATGTCACAGTATCTACCTGTGAGAGACTTCGAATGGGATCCAGTGAAGCCGATAGACTTCTACATGCAGGTAGGAAAGGAGGAAGACAAGGGTTACGTTTTAGAAGTGGATCTGGAGTACCCAGAGCGCCTGCACGACGAACACAATGAGTTCCCCTTAGCACCAGAAGCGATAGAGATACCATTTAAGCAGCTAAGTCCGCTGCAAAAGCAAATGTGCCCCGGTTACAAACCGTACAGGAAACTAACTATGAACCTGATGGATAAGAAGAAGTATGTGGTACACTACCGCAACCTGCAGTTCTACGTGCGACACGGAATGCGCGTAGAGAAGATCCACAGAGTCCTAAAATTCACGCAGGAACCCTGGATGCGCCCCTACATTGACTTTAACACGCAAAAGCGTACCGCAGCGAAAAATGACTTCGAGAAAAACCTCTTCAAACTGATGAACAACAGCGTGTTCGGAAAGACAATGGAGAACATCCGCAAGCGCGTAAGCGTAAAAATAGTCAGCACCAAAGAGGAAGCAGAAGCATACGTGTCACAGCCAGGCTTCGTTAGATACGTAGAAATGCTGAACTTCTACGTGATTCACATGAAAAGGGCAAACCTCTTACTAAACAAGCCCGTTTACACAGGCTTTACGGTGCTGGATCTATCGAAGCTGCTTATGTATGAGTTCTACTACGATAAGCTTAAGCCAAAGTACGGAGACCGCTGTCGCCTCCTGTACACAGACACCGACTCCCTAATTCTAGAAGTGCAAACGGAAGACGTTTACAAAGACTGCCTCCCCGACATAGACGAGTACGACACCAGCGGTTACCCGAAGGAGCACTTCCTTTACTCTGCGAAGAATAAGAAGGTAATTAGGAAGATGAAAGACGAAATGTTAGGAAAACCCATAGTAGAGTACGTGGGTCTGAAACCAAAGATGTACAGCGTGCTAAAGTTAGACGGCGTAGAAAAGAAAGCTAAAGGCGTAAAAAAGTACGTGGTTAAGAAGGACATTACGCACGAGTCCTACCTCAACGTATTACGAACACGCAAGGAACAGCGGCATAAGATGAACAGCCTGCGCAGCTATGGTCATCAGATACATAACGTCACGCAGGAGAAGGTGTCACTGTCTGCATTTGACGGTAAGCGATGGATGTGTGATGACGGAGTGCATACGATAGCATTCGGACATCACACGATAAGCAGTTCTTCCATGACGAACCCACGTGTGGGGCCATCGTGAAGATAATACAAGATGGGCTGACCCTTCTTAGCTATTACGCTTCGGATCTGGTAAGTTTCCAAAGACCAATTAGGATCCGTAGCTCTTTTGGATCCTCCTTCTAATTCACCCGGTCCGTAGAGATATCGGACTGTGACATTACCTAATTTTTTTTCATGGGGGAAGACCGCCCTTGAACTTCTGACGTAGGACTTGTGTTCCACGTGTTTCTTTTTTATGGCATCCTTGGGTTTTATCCCCGTAGCCCTGGCCGCCTCGTTGTTCAAAGCCGCGACGACCTGGGGGAGCCTCTGAGTCCATTCCCTGTTGCGTTTGGAGGGATCTTCCAGCTCTTTCCAATATTGGTATCCAAAGAGACGCTCAGCCAGGGTCTTGTTGAATCTTTCGACGATGCTCTGACCCCTGTGGTACTCTGCTTCGGCTCTCCTAATTTTAGTGCTGTGGTCTTTCAGGGTCTTAGTAACCACGCCCATGAACTCTGTCCCCGCATCCACCTGCAGCAGCTTAGGCCATTTCAAGACGCGCTTATAAATCCTACCTAGGGCTTCTGCGACTTCCCCAGAATCCTTGCTGGTTATGGGTTCGGCGTCCTTGTATCTGCTTGCGATATCGACTACGGTCAAAGCGTATCTATAGGTCTTTCTTCTCACCTTATCGTGCGGTAAGAAAAGCAAATCTGCCTGATGAACTTCATTAGGGGTATTTACGGTAAAGCTGGGCCTGGGAATGTACTTAGGCACGGGAAGATAAACCAGCCAGATGGTTTGTTTTTTTAACCAATTCTTAGCCGTTTCTTCTGATACCCTGGCCGCGGTCGCGAGTTTCTTGATGGCTGACGCTCCTCTCCAATAGCCTTCGGGCCCATAGTAAATCCTTTTGAGTTTGTCCTCTACGCGGCCCATTATATGAATTCCAAAACGAGATTGATCTTACGTCCGTTAAAATCCACCGTCTTTCCGTCCACTTTAATGGTGATGTTTATGCTTTCTACCAAATGAGATAAGTCATAGCTCAAAGAAATGGGAGTGTATTCTACTGGGTCAAATGGATTACCTTTGGGCAAAAACTTGGACATAAGAGAAGACTTTTCTCCATTGTTGTAACTATGGGCCAAGTCGCAATAGACTTCGTAAGAGGATGCGACTTTCCATTTCACAGGTATGGCTGTGTCGGTAATTGTCTTGCCTGAGGCACCTAGTAAAGATCCTAATGCATCAGCTTTTCCTAGGGTTACCGAGAAATTGTTAGGAAGATTATGTTTGAAGGTCATTTCGTGCGGCAGCCCTGTGGTGAGAGTATAACCGCGCTTGGCGAGCTCCTTAGCAAGGGTGATTGGCGTGTAATGTCCATCGGGTAGCATTACGCTTTGATAATTGTTAGACCCCTTATGCACGGTGACCATGCCATTAATTAAATTATACCAAGAATTGTACAAAGAGCAACTAACCAGCCGAACCTTATGGGCTTTAATGGGGGGATTCAAATAAGTGGTAAAGTTATTTTTATCGCTTTCCAAAAAGACGATCATTATATTCTAGGCGCCAAAGCGCCAAGCTTAGACTAAATACGCCAAAGCCACGCCTCCCGCCAGCCCTGCGACTCCTACAAAGACCAACTCACTATCTTTTTGTTTCTTAGAAGGCTGGTAGTAATTCTTAAACTGAGGCTTTCTTAACCCCGTTAATGCCGCGGGGTGCGCCTGCGCATAGAGCTTAAAGGCGTAGTCTGTATTTTCAAAGTTCTTATCCGCCTGCATTTTGTCTTGGTAATTCTTGTCCAACCAATCCCTGTAAGCTTGTCTTTTTTCATTCCAAGCCGCCACGTCTCGCTGATATTTCTCCAGCGCTAAATCATGCCTTTTCCTTTCGGCGGCTAAATCTCCGCTGCGATCACCTCTAACTAATCTATCCAAATATTGACCACCATAATTAGCTCCAGTGAATGCTAAGGCTGCAATAACTCCACCTGCGACCACGCTAGCCATTTATACATTAGGAATGTACTTTTCCTTCTGTAGGTAATTCTTTGCCATGATAGCCCCGCCTACGGCAGCGGTCATCTTAGCAAAATTAGCGAAGCTCTTGCTTGGGTCTTCAGTAAAGTCTTCTTTGAGCACTTTCTTACCTACCCAACCAATACCCGCAACGATGGAAGTAATGATAGCTGCTTCTTCAACAGTTTTCAATAACGCGGTTGACATTATATTACAAAGCGAGAAGGAAAATCTAGGTCGCCACGGCACGTGGTGATAAATTTACTCCATTTCAGGGATCTTACTTTTTCTAACGGGCGGCTCCGTAGGCGTGTAATGCGCTGGCTCCAACTTTACTTTTGGCTTTGCTGCCCGCCATTGTAAGTAAAGGCTGCCTGCTGCTATAGCGACTCCTAACGCGCCAATGACGTATCCCGGATTAATAAAGGATTCCTCTTCTTTTTCCTCCACCTTTTCTTCTTTTTTGGCTTTGTTCTTTTTATTCATCTCCGCGAGCTTCTTCCCCGCGGCAACTCTGCCTGGAGATTTAGCCTTGGTAATCTTCTGCTCCTCTTGGGGCTGCTCTACCTTCGACTCTGGTTCCATTTATATCTAAGGACTTGAAGGACTTGATAAGTAACTTAAGGTAACCTGAGCAAGTACTTGAGAAGTACTTGAGAAGGACTTGATAAGTACTTGAGAATGACTTAAGTAAGTACTTAAGGACGACTTGACTAAGTACTTGAGGCGACTTGATCAGGTACCTCAGCAAGTGCTGCCTGGAAGACCTTTTCGACTTCTCTGTCCTTCTTGAAGTCCTTCCAAGACACCAGTACCTCCTTCAAGTCGACGTGCTGAGCTACGTGCAAAGCCGCAGAGGCGACTGCCATTAACTTACCGCACTTCAAAGACAACCACCCACAGGTTATCTTAAGTTCTTGGGCGATGACATAGTCCTCGCTAATGTCCTTCCGCAGTTGCTCCACGTCGTCTATAGGCAGTGCAAGTCCAAGCAATTTAGTCGCAAGTCGGATAGCGGAGTCTGCTACGGCGTCCGTGGTCTTACTTGCAAGGGCAGCCTCGTACCTCTTATGGAACTTCTTGACTTCATCTTCTGACAACTTATTAACCTGCTCATGGGTAAGTTCCTTGCCTATCATTTCTTTACACTTCCCAGAAGACACGAGGATGTTAAGTTGTTCCTTGAGGTTACTTTCGTCTAACTGCGCGGGGACTTCATCTAAGAGCTGCTCAATGTCCATATACACTAGGAATCATAGATTCCAACCGTGTAGGGAAACCTCAAAGAGAAGATCATCTTGGAATGTTGGTGCGTTTTTAGGTGCCGCATGTATTCGTGTAACTGTTCCTTGGATATCTCACCGCCGTAGTCGCTTAAGATGGTTTCCAGGTCAGACTTGCTCGGAGTATAAAATACGACAAGCGATCCTATGTTTTCCCTAAAAGGCTTAGAGACGCTGGTAAGCTGCTGCGAGAGCAACCAAACGCTGATATTGTCATGCCTACCGCTGAAGGCGAGTTTAACGAGCTCGGAAGTGCGTCTTTTTACGTCGTCCCCACAGGCAATGTCATCCAATATGAGGAGCGTCTGCGTATCTTTAGGGAATTGCTTATGCCAGAACTTCAAATGGCTGGATAACTCGTTAGGGTCTAAGATATCTACAAAGAAGTCGTCATCTTTCACTCCTATGCCCGTCCAGGTGCGGTTATTCACGTAGGTGGGGCATAATAGCACGATGTAGTCGAAGCGGTATCTAAAGGGTCCTAATAGCTGCTCCACGACGAACTGGGTCTTTCCGCAGCCGGTGGGTCCTACTATCAGAGCATTGCAGGGAATATGGTTCGGATCCATTATATATACGATGGACCCAGTGGACCCAGTGGACCCAGTGGACGCAGTAAGAAGGATTGCCACCGACGCAAAAGATAAAAGAGACACCATAGAAATGCAAAGGGAGGAGATAGACCGGTTAAAAGAGCGCGTGCAGGAATTGTACGATGAAATGTGCGGTCTGAAGCGTGCAGAACGGTTTGGCGCGCTGATAACGATGGCAACGTGGGCTAAGGAGTCCGTTAAGGACTTCATGCGATATCCCCTGTAGAATGTTGACAATAAGGTTAAATCTTTGTTAAGTATATGTGGAAACTATTCCAAAAAATGCCTCAGAATGTTGACGCTTAGGTTAAATCTTTGTTAAGACGTGCCCTTCAAAGGGGTTCTTATTTTTATTTATTATTATTAAATATCCTTAATTATTCTTAATAATAATAAATAAAAATAAGAATGGGATTTGAGACTCTTTGCACGAACCCTACTTTACTATTTTAAGCCGCCTACTAATCCTTACGGGCTTTCCACATATACTTAACAAAGATTTAACCTAAACGTCAACATTCTGAGGCATTTTTTGGAATAGTTTCCACATATACTTAACAAAGATTTAACCTAAACGTCAACATTCTGAGACACTCTTTGAAATAGTATCCGGGGCAAAGCGGTATCCCATATAAGGGTTATTAAATCCTTATTATATATGGAGTGTGAGCGGTGTAACAAGGAGTTCAGCAGCAAGCAAATGTTAAAATACCACCTGGAAAAGAAGGTGTGCGCTAAGAAGGCACGCGAAAGGCGTTGTAAGGAGTGTAATCGCCTCTTTAGCAGCGCGCAAATGTTGGATTATCACGTAGAAAACCGCGTTTGCCTAAAGAACGTATGTGAGCGATGCGAGGAGGACAAGAACGACGAATGGCATCGACATCGGTGCCGCGGCAATTACGACCTGCTGAGCGTGGCTTGCGAGGAGCACGGCGACGTTGCTGCACGATGTTGCCCAAAGGAAACCCAAAGGAAGTTAACGCGCCGGAAGAAGGAAATTGACCAGCGCTTTGCGGAGTTTGACTGCGTCGAAGGCGTAAGGTGGGAAGATAGGGAATATTGGGAGGCAACCTGCGAGCGTTGCGGCTGTCAAAGAAGTGACCAACATATTTGGCAGTGCCTCTACGACGGCCAAGGCGGTTTTGAAGAGTACTTAGATCGCTTTGAGGCCTGGCATGCCGGCAATGAGGCGGCAAGGAAAGCCCGTAGAAGTTAGAAAGGACCTAAGATAGTAAGACAGGGTTTGTGCAAAGAGTCTCAAATCCCATTCTTATTTTTATTTATTATTATTAAGAATAATTAAGGATATTTAATAATAATAAATAAAAATAAAGACCCCTTTTAAGGGCGCTTGCATAATGAAAATAAGGACCCCTTTTAAAGGTATATGCTAGCGCAGCTGCCTTTCTGGGAGGCATTCTAATTACCCTTTCAATATATGGACTGTATTACTTGCGAACTACCTGCCGACTGCATTACCCCTCGTAAGCCGCCGCGTAAAAAATACACCTGCCTTCATTGCGACAGGGTATTCTCCGAAGGATCCTTTGTGGGGCATTGGTGCTCCGCGGATCCTAAAGCGCAGCGGGCGCTTAACTACAAAGAGGAGATGGAGTGACTGTTCTTTCAATGTCAAACTTCCATCGGCCATTTACCTTACCATAGCTGCGTAAGTGGGTGAATTCCTCGCCCTGAATTACGTACCGCACGCAATCCGGCGCCCAAAGGGAATATTCCTTACCTTCTAAGTCTTTGAGGACTAACCGTAAACGGTCGATGTCTTCAAAGACGACGTAATTTTTTATTTCGTATGCTTTACCGTGGACAAGATCACGCCAGTGAGTCAAGCTGAGCTTCATTATACCTATGGAATATCTTTAGGTGCGTTTTCAAAGTGGCGTAGGATTTGAACCGCTTTACACAGCCCTTACAGGGAATACGAATGCCGTCCGCATAATCCATGAGGGCACGACAGATGACGTCGTAATCGTTGCTAACCATAGTTAGGTAACCATTTACGTCAAGCTGCGCAATTTTTTTGGATTGCTTTGCAGACAATACGCCGTTTCCCTTTGGGGTCTTTAACTCAATGCACAACCCGCGGTATTTCTTATGCGCATTTAGGATCAAAAGGTCTGGCTGGCCGGCTTGGTAGCCTTTTCGCCAGCATGTTATGCGCTTGCTGTCAGAATCCTGCAGCTCGCCAAGGCCTGGTGCTATGATGAATTCAGGGTAAAACCTACGCATGTAATCGACTACCTTTGCATGCAGGTCAGCTTCATTTTCTATCTTAAAAACTAATTTATTCGGGCTGTCGAAGCGTTTGTTCATCGCATATTTACCCGTCTTTCTCAACGCGGGTAGGACTTCTTCGAGGACCCAATCTTGGAATTCTTCTGCCTTTGCCATCTTCGAGGAGAATATCAACTGATACAATCCGGATTCGTTCACATACAGGGAATGTGGGTGTGAATTGGAAGGGAGGCGATTCACCTCCATTCTAAGTTCGCTAAGCCTTACCTTGTATTTATCGCGAACGTGCACCTTAATTGCATCTTTTGGGCGTTCGTAGCCCAATGCGGCCGCTACTTCCTTTGCTTTGAAGTACAATTTATCGCCTTGCACGACTTGCAGTTTCGTACCGTTGCTTTCAAATACGCGAAGCATTGTATATTCAAGAAATATTTTAACATTGACGACTTCATTCCTCAGCCGTCCTAGTAGGCAACGCTTTTCAATTGGTTCATTTCTACGCTTAACTGCGCGTCAGACACGACGAAGACGTAGCAGTTTATTTTATCACCGTCGCCCGCGGAGGCATTCTTGGTGCGTTTGATCTCCAATGTTATGCCATCCTGCGTATTTACTAGACGGAGGCCTTGACCATGTAGGTCTTCGTCGTTAATGGTGCGCATGTCAATCCACAGCGCATATTTGTCCTTAAAGAATTCCTCGGGGCTAATTTGGTCGCCAAACTTGCGCATGGCCTCTCTGTACACGTCTGCGGGCTTTATCCCCTGGGAGTAGACCTTGTTTGGAACGCCGTTTATGTTGACCCCCACGTTAGTAATGTTGGGGTTGTGAAAGGCTTCGCTGTCGCGCTTACCAGCCTCATAGGGCTTAGCAAACACCAGCATCAACCCCGTGAGACTTCTTCGGGGGAGGTTAATGCTTTGGTTGATAACCTCATCCGTCTTATCCAGGAAGCTGAACGTCTTATACATCACTACGTGGTCGTAAAGGAATGCCTTCCCGGAGCTGTATTCCATGCCAGCGCTACGTGCCAGCTCTTCGCTGTACACCGTTTCGTACTGTAATTCTAAGTTGGTAATAGAGTATGGGGTTGTTGTGGTAAGTGCAGTGCTTAGCCCACCAATGATGTTATTAGCATCTGCTAAAGTTACTTCAAACTGTAGCTCGGATAACTGTCTTGGGTAATACACACCGTGATTCGTAATCACTTCAAAGTCTAATGGTATGACATACTTGCTACCATAGGCGGTCTTTATTCGCTTTGCGTCTGCCACTGCGGTTTCTCCGCTGCCGTCAGTAGGTTGCGTTTTCGTAGGTGTGCGGACCTTACGCAGAATGACACTACCAATTCCTTGTTCTATCCTTTGCGCGCGGTCAAATGCTGTTAACCATAAGTCTTTGTACGTGGTATACAGATCGTACCTATTTAAGTCCAGCAAGGATTCCCCGGCGAACTTTACGCGCATCTTAGAAACGATGTTGCGACCCACGTTGTTAACGATAATCCTTTCATCTGTGGGGCTTGACTGTACCGCTAGGTCAAACCTCAAAGCCAAGGTACCAGGAACCAATACTAGGTTATCTGTTAGACGGGGCACGCCTACGTACAGCGTCTCCCCCGGCTTTGCGCTGCTGGGCGTGAATGTAACCCGGTGAAAGGTGCGTTCCGCTTTCAGCCCGCCAACCTGCTTAGGTAATACGTTGGGATTTAACTTTGAGCTTATCATATATAATGGAAGTAGAAGGAACGGATTTTGACCCCCTTACCGAAGAAGGTCAAGTTGATATTAACGATGAAGAATACGATGCATGGATTAAGGACGCGAATACCAAGCCTTCGTTTTACGACATGGCTTTGATAAGCAAATATGGCGGCAAGTGGCAGGCCGCCAAGGCCGTCCTAAATCGCATGTGGCAATCAAGGAACCGCGGCAGCCCCGTTCCCGAGTACTTGGAACTTCAAAACACAGACGAAGCAGCCGCGCGGGAAACCGTAGAGTGGGCAAAGCAGGAGCTAGAGCTGCGCTACGACAACTTTGATGCTGACGAGGTAAGGCTCACGGAAAAGGGAAACAAAGTCCTCATAAGCGTTCAAGACCTAAGATTTCCTGACAAAGACCGCTGGACGAAACCGCAACCCCTCTTTGATGAGGAGGGCAACGTTAGGGGTGACGTCTTGAGATTAAGAGGCTTTCAGCGTGCTACTAGAAGCCTGTTAGAAAGGCTGCACAACTTAACCGAAAGGACCAACGCGGAAAAACGTGCCGCGGATCTGCAAAAGGCGCTGGAAGAAAAAGAGGCGGCGTACGAGAAGCAAAGACGACTACTCGCTAATGCTGAGAAAGAGTTTAGTCAACGAGACGTAAGAATGGAAGAAATGACGAAACACTTAGATCAGGCCTTGCGTGATCGGGATAAAGCAGAAAGGGAGTTGGAGGAGGCTAAGAAATCACATGCTCCAACGGCGGCGTTAGAAAAAACGCTAAAGGAAAGGGAGTCAAGCTATAAAAAACAATTGTTGCGGCTGGGTCAAAGTAAAGACGAAAGCATACTGCAAATTAAACGAGAAGCCGAAAAGGCTTTAGATGAAAGGGATACAGCTCGACAGGCTTTTCGCCTTGCTCTGCAGGACCTAAACATGAGTCAGGAGGAAGTTAGGAAATTACAAACCACCATAGAGGGTTCTTTGGTGGAGCGGCGGCAGTTGATTGCTGAAATCAAGATTAAAGAAGAGCAAATCCAGCAAAAAACTCAGGCCATCGAAGACCTGGAAAAAAACATATCCGAAAAGCAGGAAATAATTGCGGACCTAACTCGTACCGAAGAAGAAAGGGAGGCTGCCCAAAGGGAATCAGAAACCCTTCAGGAGAGAGTTGCGGAATTGCGAGCGCAAAAGGAAAACCTGGAAAAGGAGCTGGGGCTTACCACCAAGGAAAAGGTAAAAAGAGCCCTTTTGAAGTATGGCGTTCCACTGGCATTTGCGGTCGCTATTTCGAGCGTAGTAGGAGTTATCCTATCCACGCTTAAGGCTACGGGCGCGGGCGTAAAGAAATTAGGTAATGGGCTGACGGACTTGGGAAAAAAGATGGCAGCCGGTCTTCCTGGGCTGCTGGGTTCAGTTGTTTCCTTGGCACTTAGGGCCGGCGGCGAACTGTTGAAGTTCGTGGGGAATAACGTCTGGATCTTGGTTGTCGCTATTGGGGTGGTACTCCTGAAGAAGATGAAGGATTAATCTTATCCTTGTGTATTACTGGTGGCTTATCGTCGTCGGGCGCCCGAGGCGTCCTTGACTGCGGATAAGTAAAGATGGTATTCGCACCGCCTTGATAATGCGGAACTAGCGGCAGCACGCTCATGGTGCTAATGGGCTTGTGATTCCAAGTGGCATCCGTCGAAGGGGCATCAGTCGGGGCGGCATTTATCCGAAGGTAGGCAACGTCGTTGGGGAGAACTTGTAACTTCGCATATTGGCAATTGGCTATCATGTGAAAAGTTACCGGCGTTAAGTCTTCTCCGCTTCTTGGAGGGGGCTCCGACGAGAAATGGGCTGGGTTCCTATTATTATCTTTTTTTCTGTAGGGTAGTAATGGATGGTCATTCTCATCAACGATCCTAAACCCGACATTACACGAATACCCCGTCGAAATGCTAATGGTACATATTATTAATCCCAGGCCCCCAACCTTTACCCACAGCCCGGTGTCAAGCCAATGCTGTTCTAAGTAGTCCTTCTCCTCCAAAAAATGTAGAAACCAATCTTCCTTCGCGTGTGGGTTCATATATTTCAGGGAATAAATTCCCTATTATAGACTCATTACCGTAAGAGTGCTAATGGTCTTGTGATTGTAGATAGTATCTCTCTGATTTTCTATACTATTTATGCAAACGCTCCCGGTGTCATCTACGCGCATTTGCAGCTTTACCTTCCCATGGCAATCGGCGACCATGTGAAAAGTCCAAACGGAATGATTTTCGGCGCTGGCTGGGTTGGGCTCTACGGAAAAATGCGCAGGCACCCTGTTGTTTGTCTTACTTCTCATAGGCTGCAGTATGCCATTCTCATCCAGGAACCTAAAGCCGACGTTGGCGTGACTACTCGCGCCCATGCAAATGCTGCATATTATCGACTTCTTTCCCGAGTAGTTCAAATTCACGGACATGCCCGTGACATCAACCCAAGATGCTTGGGTGTATTTTTTCTCGCCTGTGTAAGTCGTATAGACGCAATCTACTCCAGCTACGTAGGGGTTGTTCATCGCCATATATAATAGCTCAGACCAATGCTTGCAGCTGCTAGACCGGCTTTTAGTAAGTTATGGTCATATTCCTCGGTAACCTTCTTTACTGGTTTCTTTGGTGGCTTTTCTACATGCGCCTTCTTTGATGGTTTTTCTACGTGCTCCTTCTTTGGCTTCTCCACGAAATGGGGAATGTTCCTAAGAGTGTCAGAGTTCACGTCATTCACCCCAAACTTCATATCCTTAGTAGCTCGTTGAAGTTTGTTGTTGTAACCCACGACGGAATCGGCGTTGATGACCAAATTACTTGGCATTAGCCAACAACCAGGTGACAAAGCGTAATCCAGTCGCACTTTAGACTGCTGCACTGCAAGTTGATATCTCTGCACCGACTTAGAGATCTCATTCTCGATAACAGCGCTTTCGAAGAGGACAAGGAATACTTGTTGCGTTTCCTGCGACGCACCGGAGGCATCTACGATGGGGCTGCGAGTGCTAACCTGGGCCCCTAGAATGCAGTAAACAAAGGCTTCGATGCTTCGATTAATCCTTGCGAGATTCTTTAGACCAATGCCCTTTGCGGCAAAGAAAGGCGCCCAAGGATATTTCTCTTTGCTTTCTATGAAGTAAATCAAGTCACCTTTTGACGCTTTACCCCCTAAGTCGGAGAATTCCCATCTGCTAGGATACCCCATACCCGGAGTTTCTATGCTGGCGCCAACATACGAAGCATAGGTGTAAGTCTCTCCTAAACCATGGGCGGCACCCTCTTTGTTGCGAAAATCAGGGTTGGTAAGCTTAAACTCATTCCTTAATCGCTCCCATGCGACTTTGTCATATTTGTTATCCTTCGGCTTAAAGATAGTGTCACTAGGAAGCGGTGCTCCTAACTCAAACAATATCCTACGAATAGTAAAAGCAACATGAAATCGCAGGAAAGGAATATGGAACATGTCCGCGGCTATACCGCATCCTTTAGTAGCAGCCCAGACAGCAAAGTTTAACTGCTGCGGCCAATACCGCATGTTGGGACCTGATAACCATTCTCTGGATTCTTTCCCTGAGGTATGTTTCATGGCAGTTTCTCTAAAGATGTCTCTGACTTTTATTTTGAAAGTCGTAGGGCCCACGGGGATTTCTAAGGAGGTAACCATCTTAGCAAAGTCATTTGCGCCACCTTTGTTATCGTAAAATGGGTAATCCTCCGTTGCCGGTAATAAATTCTCTGGAAAATTAGGCTGCCTTTCTTTATGCTCGGGTTTTGGGTTCTTTGGCTCCAAGTCCGCATTGCTGTACATTCTGGAGCCTTCATAGTAAATCCCATCGGGTCTTCTTTCAAACTTACTAGGGTCTGCATGCGGAAACATCTTCCTAAATGCTCTCCAGTTGGCATAATCCCTGTTGTCGTGATGTGGCTGCTCCTCAATATCATTCCCAAAAGCGTCGTACATTAGTATATATAATGGATGTTATACCATCAGCACCTCAGTTGTACCCAGATGTTCCCAATTATCACGCTACCACTAAGGATACAGGTCCTAACGAATTAAACGCTGAAAACTTTAGGCTCAACAAAGCGAACTTAATCCTGGCTTACTTGGAAGGGCAGACAAAACACTACGAAAAAGTCCGAAAAAAGTACGTCAGAGCCCGGAGTACGCTACATAAGATTGCGATAACTTCAGGATCCATATCTGTTGTGTTAACGGGCTCTGGCGTTGCTACTTCGCTTACTGGGCCGGGAATAATTGTTGGAGTTCCTTTGGCCGGCGTTGGGGCAACCTGTGGTATTATTTCTGCTGTTGCTACGGGTATTATGAAAAAGCTATCCACGAAAATATCCAAGCATGACACGACAATAGCTCTGTCTAGGGCTAAAGTAAATACTATTACCGACCTTGTCTCAAAGGCTTTGCGTGACAGAAAGATAGACGACGTAGAATTCTCGCTTATTCTGGCCGAAGAAGACAAATACGAGAAATTAAAGACGGACATAAGGAATAAAAAAACAGTCGTAAAAGATCTTTCCGAGGAATCTCGCAAAAAGATCTATCAAGAAGCGAAAGAAGAGCTTCAAAGAAAGCTTGCTCAGTAAATATCGTGACAGGATTCTATTTACATATTGAACGTCAGTCTGGAAATTACGCGTAATATTTATGCTAATTCCACTATCTTCTTGGAATCCATCCTAACAGTGGGTGGTTGGGGTCTATTTTGTAAAATATTTCGTAGATTACGTCAGGGTAATAAGGAATATCCTTATCCAGCCGACAAAACATCCACTCGGCTTTTGTCATATCAGAAACCTCAGGAATAGACTTACCGGTAATTTCAGACAAAAGATAGGGAATAGCTTTGTAATATTTCCCTAGTTTTAATTTTTTCAGCGTTTTCCGTAGACTTTGCGGGGTTGGCTCTTCTAAATGGTCTATGATTTTCTTCTTTACTTCGTCGCTTAAATATACCGGATGTAAACCTTGGATATGACTCATCCAGTCCCTGAAGTATTTTATTCTCTTATATGGCGTTTTCTTACGACCTCCGTTGGCATAATACTGCTCTCTGGTAGCATTTGGTACGGCATTACGAATATTCTTACCACACTCGTAACACTGTGCTGACGTGTCGTCTTCTATTTGCATTTTCTTACCACAACAAATATACTTATTTGGCTTAGAAGGTACAAACTTGGGTTTCAAGCACTTTACACAGAAATCATAAGCAAACTCTTTACATTCTTCACACTCCATATATAGACTAATATATTTAAGTGCGCTGTTGCCCTCAACCACACTTGGAGTGGGGGGTCGTCCGTAGGTGGATTTTTGATACGGATCTTGCCCGTGTTGAGATTGCGCTGGAACCCCCATTCCCTATACTACTCTGAAGACTAACATGGTAATGCAAGGTCAGTTCTACACTACAAGCCATATTCAGCTACTATGCTGTCTCTCTTCACTGCATAGTTCATGCCTGGGGTTGTGGGTTTGAGATGAACAAGTGACATAATTTTACCCTGGTTTCCTGAGGATATGGGTTTGATTTCTGGCTGAGCCACATGAGTTTGTTTGATGTGTTGTTCTCTCCCTTGCCATGAGAGCTTTTCTCTGGGTTCTCTATTTGATTCCTTCCCTCCATAACAATCAATGTGCGAGTTGAGTTTGTTTTATGTGTTCTTCTCTCCCTTACTTCCCTCCGTAAACATCAACATGTAAGTTGAGTTGTGTGTAAGTAGTGAACGTAGTGGTAGTTATGCAGATGGTTGTAAAATATAAGTTTTCGTTTTGATTCACCTGCAGACTATACCAGCCTTGGCTATACTGATGCTCTGCTGTTCCTTGGTTGGGAAAGAACAAATGTTCAGTCGATAAAGCACAACACACAAGGAAAAGAGATGATAGGTATTGTGAGGTCGTTACCATGGCTTCAAGTAATGCCTGATGCTGGTTGCCCATCTTATCAAACTCATCAATGCAACAACACCCTGCAAAAATATATCATCATCAGTATGATTAACACCATGGTCGACATTATAACTGACCATAATTTATTATGACCATCATCGTCATCACCATCACACCACTGCCACTACCACCAACACTATCATTTTATTGTCATCACTGCAAAGACGATCATCATCATCACCATCATTATCATCAACAACACCATAATGATATCATCAATCCACCACCACCATCAACATCACTTATCATTAACACCACTATCATTCATCATCATTACCACCATCATTACAACATAACCGTCATCATCATCATCATCATCAATACAATCATCATCATCATCAACACCATCATCATCATCATCAACACAATCATCATCATTAGCATCATCATCATCACTCCACCACCACCACCACCACCATTATCATCATCATCAACACAATTATCATTATCATCATCCGCATCATCACCATCATCATCATCATCACTCAACCACCACCACCACCACCACCACCATTATCATCATCATCAACACAATCATCATCATTAACATCATCATCACTCGACCACCACCACCACCACAACCATTATCATCATCATTCAATTCTCTTCTAATCTATAGTATAAATGCAGCTGATAAAGTTCAATCTACCCACCTTGGTCGCCCAGCACCAAAGCACCTGCCTCTAGAGCATAGTCTCCAGAAGAACCATCTTTAGTCAATGTAACCTATGTAGTAATCATTCAAAGGCTGTGTTATCTATATGATTGTATTTATCTAATATATGATTATACAGTAACAAATGATAAATATAGGGAACTTACTGTTAATCCAGAGGTGGATGTAGTATTACCACAGACATACACACCCCTTGGCGCGACATTAGAAACTGCTTGCAACATCTAACAAAACAGGAATCACAATTCAGGAACGCAACCACTGATTATACTTTACGGCATGAATCAACTTAACCTTAAATTACTGGTATTTAATACCATGATACTACTATTCATACCTGGCTTTTCCCTAATCCTGGGTCACCAACCACTAGAATGTGGGGGTTTCCCCTGACAGGTATGCGATTCTGGAATATAGATAAATTAATTAATAAGTTAGGGACTTGTCAGAAATTAGCAGAGGGGGGAGGGAAGGGGGTTGAGATTTGAAATGGAGCACCGAAAATAATGTAACCCTCCCTAGAAATAGGAATGAATTTTCCTGACCCTCCCCTTGGGCATGGCTAAAACATCATTACCCTCCTCTAAAAAATACCCCCCCCCCCCCCCCCAAAAATGAAATAAGACCTGTCCTTGATCAAATATCAAGAAATAAAATATACTATAAACACAATAAAACAATAGTTCCAAGCCGAGGTTGGACTAGAGGTTTTCATACATTTACTGTATGGTATTTTATCAAGTCCAGCCTTGACTCGGAGCCATCTTTTTGTTGTCTTTCAAGTTAATCCATGAAAGGTCTTACCTTGTCATTGAGGAACCGCTGTGTTCCTCCAAATAACCCCATTATCAATCCTGCTTTTACCAACTAAAATAAAGAATACCAAATGTTACCTTTTTACTGAAAACCTCAATGGACCAGACTGAATTAATGATCAATAGGCATCAAATAGTGGTAACAGGATGCTGTAAATGTTTGAAAAACATCTTGAAACTGGGAACCAGACATTATATTTTCATTATTGATTATATGTTCATTTAAGAAATTTCCAGTTGTAAGTTCCATTAGTATGGACCAATGATGCTTAAGGGAAGCAGGGATGGTGTGCATTGCTCTTCAAGGGTCGCGGAGTTCTCTGGTTTTCCTCCCTCCTTAAAATCATTATATTTACTAGATTTCAATTTGAAGTCAAAAGCTTAAACATGAACCGCTGGTTTGAGAGACTGTGCAATCACTGCCTCAGCAATTGACAAAATAAATGATACATTTTACATTCTATGACATTTAAAGCATAAATACCTCATGTCCATATATTGAAGGGCATAAGGACCTGAAAAGAAACCTTGCAATCAGTACTGGAAATTGACTAATCCCTTATATCCAGAAATATCTGTAGTGCATCAGTCTTACGTACCCTACAATGAGTTTGAATAAGTTCCTCTCTGCCTGGATCTCTTGAATGGCATAGAGCTCCTGTGTTAAATATTAATTATTATTTATTACATTAGATCTTGTTACATTAATGTATTTGTGTAGCGACAGGGACTAATGTAATCCACTACCATTATGCTTTCTTCATCATCATCGTCAGTTCATCATCACTATTGTCATTATACATCATTACAATACATCATAATCATCATAACAGTATCACCACCACCTGATTATCATATATTACATAATCATCACTATCATCCTCACCATTTTCATCATTATCATCATCATCATTATCAGAATCATCGTTGTCACCAACATCATCATCGCCATCATCATAATCATCAGTATCATCATCATCATCATCAACATCATCATCATCATCATCAGTATCATCATCAGTATCATCATCATCAACATCAACATCATCATCAACAACATCATCATCATTATCAACAACATCATCATCATTATCAACATCATCACCAGCATCATCATCATCATCACAATCACTATCACCATCACCATCCTCATGGAACACCACCATCATCATCATTCTGACTTCATGCATCATCATCATCATGGATCATCATCATTAATGCAATCCTGCATATATAATCATACCTTGAGAGTAAACTCCATAGAAACAGCACTACTAGGATCATTATTATTTGCATTTCCTTTGTTATTGTTGACTGAGTTAGCATGGATGTACAATAAGAACATACACTTGTCTTTGTTGTACTTGTTACGACCTGAGATTAAAAGAAAAAAATGAAAAAAAAGAAAAAGAAAATCATTCCACATACAGATCTTTTTCATGCGTCAGCCATGTTAGCTTGAACAATAGATTCCAGCGCTTTCATTCCACCATGCGTCGCCTTCCATTGCTTGAGAATCAATTTATGCGCGTGAAACAAACTTGAGATTTTTATTCTCATTAGAAAAAAGATCGCTGCCATGAGATAAAGTTCCATAAAGAACTTTACTTACATTCTTCAGAGTTGGTAACCTTGACGATTCCTGTTGCCGTGACAACATCCCCGGGTACGCAACTATCCACTGAAAGAACAAAGATTCAAAATATCAAAAACACCAAATCAAGTTCAATGTTTACACTATTATATTACTTTTAATATGTCATATAACATACATCCCTTACCTAGGTCAGCCGTCAGCTCGCACTCTACTGTGCGAGGTATGCGTCCTGCCTCTCGTTGGTTGTCATCCATGATTTCTTGTATCCTGAGTGAATAAAGTGAAATTAATGTAATGTAAAATATAAAGGGAATAATATGATGATATGTGATATATGAAATGAAAAATACCTTGATGAGAAATATCATGACTGTACCTTATAGTCTGCCAGTCCATAGTAGTGGTGAGAGATGAACTACGTTCAGGTGTAAAAGCTCTTCCACGGCACTCAGATGATGCACACTAAGCAATAGAGTCCAATCACAGTTAATACTGCCTTTTGTATCTAGACAGGAACACCAGACGTCAAAAGGTCCAACTGGCTTTTAAAACTTGTATGTTTGTCTCCAAAAGAGGGTAAATTTTTTAAAATATCAAATAAGGCTGCCTTTGAAATAAAAGAACTGTAACATTTTTAGCTGACAAACATTCAAGTTTCAGGAGCCAGTTAGAACACGTTTTGATGTCTGGTGTTTGCGCCAAGATGCAAATCACAGTTTTATACTAAATGTTGTGTAATAAGCTTGAATGAGAGAATTTTCGCTTTAAACCCTATACAACCTTCAAAAATTACAAATACCTTTTTAAAAAAAATTCTTTCGAAAATATTATCCATAGATTTTCATTAAAACTTTTTCCAAAAAAATACAAATTTTAACAAATGTTTTTACCGTTGTTGGTATTTTGTACTTTCCATCTTGTAAAGGTATGCTCTGAAATAAAGAAAAGAATACATTTTATTTTTTATTTTTTTACTTTTTCTGGCAATCAATAAACTAACCTGCTGGAAAGAACATAGGTTACAGGAGAAGCCCATCTTGATGACAAGGGGTTTAACATTACTAACGCGCACCACTGTACCCCGGATTGCCACAAATTTACCTGTAAGAGAAGAGAGGATGATCAAAGAAATGATAGAAAAATGGGAAAAGAAATGGGAAAAAGCTTACCAAAGTAATTTGCTTTAAGATTCTTAAGAGGAATGATGGAGTCATAGTTGATAATCCTAAAATCAAAATGCGTAAAAAATTAATGAATGGATGGATATAGGATGGGTGGATCAATGGATAAATGGATGGATGGATGGATGGAATGATGGATGGCTAGAAGGATAGATGGATGAACAGATGGATAGATGCATGGATGGATGGAAAGATGGAAGGAAGGAAGGAAGGATGGATGGGTGGATGGATGGAAGGGTGGATGGATGGACGGATGGATGGAAGGACGGACGGAAGGACGGATGGACAGAAAAACTTTTCCTTTCGCTAATTCGTATCATATTATTTCTTATAGTTTAACCAATGGAGACCATCGATAGTATGTGATAATGCATGCTGTAGCAGATATACATACCTTGCATGGATATATGGGAAATCAAACATAGGAGCCGTAGAGACTGGGTTGTCTTCAGCCTCAGCCAAAACCTGACATCAAACATGATTGAAAAATTATCATACGCAAATATGTGGTTCCAGAAAATTTCAATACCCCACCATGGAAAAAATTCATAAAATGGTCCCCCCACCCCTTAGGAATTTATGTTTTCTTCCATAAAAACCTTGTAATTTTGTTTTTCTTCTGATCCCCCACCCCCTGGGAATTTTCAATTTTCTCCATGGTGGAGAATGGATATTTTCTAGAACCACACAATACGAGAAAATAAGTACGTATTACAGAGTTTGAGAAAATGTAATTCACTGTTGGTAATAACAGTCTGTATACCTGATACATGGCTATTCCAATGCATTGTAGGATTTTCTCTGGTGTTTCTTTAAGTTCAGTAATAAATGACGGCAGATTAGCTGCTAGACCTGATAGCAAAAATATGAGTGTTGTGAGACACAAATATCATTTTAGAAACCTTGCTTAGGTTCGTACATTGCTCATCTATCTCACAGGGCTCCATTAAAACCCTCCTTAAAGATGTGGGCTCATTGTCTAAATATCATGATAAATAAATAAATCTAAAATACTAGTTAGCCTATTTCAGACTATGTTCCCATGACAGTAATATTCATCCATGAGCATGTAACAATACTCAATAGAATGACATGTGGTTTGGAATAGGAAACACATTATTTTGCATTTACTAATAGATCTTTAAGGCTTGGAGCATAAGGTTGTCCTATTTCAAACCATGTGTCATTCCCTAGAGTATTATTTTTTGTTTAACAGTTGTATATGAGAAAAAGCATCTTATTCTCAAGGGAATGAACACATGGTCTGAACTGGGAAAACATTATGTCTGGGCCAAGGAGGTATATTTAGCTGGAGATTGACACTGAGATGCAATTCTATACACAATATAACTATTGTTCTGCAATGACTAGTAGCGACTGACTAGGTCTGTGTTCACATGGAAACATAAGAGCGCTTTCACATGTGTGAGAGGCTAGTTAGTCGCTAGTCAATGCAGAATGGTTAATAGTGTATACTGAAGATGTTTGATAAATACATAAATACATACATATATATATATACACACATTCGATTGCAGAAACGTTGTAGTATACATTATACACATATCTAATTTATTCAGTATATTTAATGATATTCAAAACAGAAAAATCGCTTTATTTATTGTTTGTTTCATTTAATGACTGTCAAAATATTATTTTCTTGTCTATTAGATTGTACAGATTATAAATCAGTTGGTTTTAAGCGTTGAAAATGGACATTTTGCATAAATGCATCTCATTAGATATTTGTATAAATGTATAAATGCATACTACAACGTTTCTGCAATCGAGTATATATATATATATCAAGGGTACTGCTGTGCAGTACATTACCAGGATCGCTAATTATGTCTGGGTATTCCAAAGTAACAGATCCTTTTCTTTCAATATCATCCTACAGTCAAAAAAATCACAATATAATTACAAATTCTTCTTAATTGTACTGTACAATACTTGTACTGTAGATTATTAGACTTGATACTTACCTTTGAAAATTCAGACGAGTGTTGTTCAAAGTATGACATGAAAGCTTCTATCTTTGGGATTAATGGAGAACCTGGTACATATTCTGCATTATGTGTACAACATTGAAAATGTATTATAATTAACTAATTAATTAAAATTAAGGGGCAATTAATTAACCACTGAAAATTGGCTGAAATCCAAATAGCTTATTTAAATCTTTTAGGTAAATTAGCAAAGAACAACATTTTAGTTTCAAAGATTTAAGTAAGCTGAACGATGAAAATAGAAAATGAGAAGAGAAGGAGAGAGAAGTAAGAGGATGAAGGAGAGAAAGAGAGAGAGAGAGAGAGGAGGAAGGGATGGGACTGAAAGTGAAAAAAATATGAAGTGAATCACCTAAATTTTTTAACTTGTTCACTTGGTAACTGTTCACATATTTTCCTCGTTTATTTAAACAATCTTATTTCCTTAGTTCAAATAAACAAAAGTTTACCTTCTTCAGGAAAGTACAAACTCCATTTCTTGTAAGGACAAGGGACCAATGGCGGCTGCTGTTGTGGTTGTCGTTGTCTGGGCTGTGGAGGTCTGTTGTTTGTTTGGCTTGATGTTCCACTACCAGAAGAACTGTTATTGCCTTTTATAAAACACAAAAAATAGGTGCAAAACACTGAGCAACAAATATAAAATGGCTACTTTGAAGAAAATCTAGTTGAGGAAACTTACCTCGTCTTCTGTAGCCTCTTCCACGTCCTCTCCAGTTACCTCTCCCTCCTCCTCCTCTAGAACTCATTCTTATTGCATTTTTAATCCAATATGCCAAGAATATTGCTCATTTATTACGACAAACCAGACTTTTGAAGCAGGAAAAACACTTTTTCATGTTTTGATCGCCGCCATTTTGAAATAAGCGCGCTAAAATAGTACGCCGCTGCTAATTGGTTAGTGTCTCAAAATAGTAAGCCAATAGGATGGGTCCTTATATCTGCTGCTAGATCCAATATGGCGTCCAGTGGCACAAAATTCGAGAGAAGAAGAAAAAGACCTTATGAAAATACAAAACAAAGCATTCCAAATAAGAAAAAGGTGGACGAAAATTCCCCTGTGTTTGTATTCTTCAAGGAAATCCAGCAAGAGCTTGATTCGCGTTATGACAAGCACGAAAGAATAGTAAAGTTAAGCAGAGATGTGACCATTCATAGCAAGAGAATTATCTTCTTATTACAACGTGTTGCTGGGGCCGAAAGCAAAGATGATATACTGAAAGAAGCTGAACAGAAGCTGGTCGAAGTAAAGGAATACTTAAAGGGTATCGCTTTGGAGCTGGTGAACGAAGATCCGTACAGATTTGGAAGAGCATTTTCACCTGGGATACAAGAATACGTGGAAGCCCTCTCCTTGTACCATTACAACAAACACCTTTGCTTAATTTCTCACAAAGAAGTCCAAAATGAGCTCCGATTTTCTATAGGTGAAGAAATGATAGTGCTAAATCTTAGCCCTTTTGATTACGCTCTTGGAATTGCGGATTTGACTGGTGAATTAATGCGTCTCTGCTTGAATTCTGCTGCCAATGCTGACACTAACACACCCTTTGAGGTCTGTAAGTTCCTAAGATCCATCCATGATGATTTTGTTGCACTGGGGAACATCAACCGAGACGTTTCGTCTAAGCTTAGAGTGCTTAATACCAGTTTACATAAAGTAGAGAGAGCATGTTATAACTTGGAAGTGCGCGGATCTGAAATTCCCAAACATATGTTGGCTGACTTAGTAAGCTCTGCGGCTGATGATCAACAAAACAGTAACAATGATAGTTCACTGGTGTTGTAATTCATTAATCTAATTTTGGTTAAATAATAAAGAAACTGAAGTTAAAATACTCATCTTTTCCATCAGTAATAGTCTTTAAAATTGTTTTTCTATGACCTAAATGTGCTCTGCTGATATTCAATTTCACGTGACTAACTCTTTATACAATGCACTACTTCGCAAGTAAACTGATCTCTCAATAAGTCCAATCCGATATAACAATCATTTGTATTACGTATCATCATTAGTATATGCCCTAACTAGGACTGCATAACTATTCACTATCTAGACAGTATTCACTCGACTGCGCACTCATTGACCCATCTCCGATAACCTTTCTTGATATTCTAGCCACAATATCCAGAAGTCTGTCACACAATGTTTTTTCAGCCTCGTCTCGATGCGCGTTCCAATTCTCGGAATTCACTTACCCGGAAGTAAGGTTTTCCAAGAAAGCTGCTTCTTCGTTGTTTGCGCAGTTCTATTGCATGGTGGTTTACAATATTTTCGATATATCTCCAGCGCTTTGCAGTGGACGTTAGAGGGTTCATTTATATAGAATCTCGAAATCTGTAGAAAGGTAAGCATGCATCAACGTAATGTTGATAGCCATAATCTTGTCCAAGCTCAACTTGGTTTTGAAGCAAGTTTGCTTACTTGTGCTTTAAGTATTTCTGATCTTTTTAGGACATCTTGCTGCCCTTGACTATAATTTTTTCATGGCTTAAAAAGGTGTCGGGTGCATTTTTGAGAAATGAGTCGTAAAGACTAAAACATTTTTCGTGTTTTTGACTTTCTAGCAAACAGTTGACTTTCTAGCAAACACTGAAATACTCGAAACTACTCGCTTTATTTACATAGTAAACCGATTGACTTCTTTTGGAAATTGAAAATTGCTATATCAAACGAAAAACCTATTTTATCAGCCGAGAATCATATTGGATATCACTGAACTAAACATTGTAGCGACTCTAAGTACCAAAGCGTTTTATACGAGAAATCGAGAAACCGTAATCTTGTGCTTCCTCATTTCACCCTCTCTCGAATACTCACAGGAAAACAGATATATAGTTTTATTTCGAAAGATAGTTACAGAGACAGAAACGGTAAAATCGAACGCAAAAGTTCAAATAAGTTCAATAATTATCGATGCTGCAATATAATTGCTAGTACTTGCGTTGTTATGACTCAAAAGCTTAATGTATCCAATCAAATCGTTTGGAATTCTACAGACCAGAGCGACGCTTTTAATATTCAATAATCTATCTAAAACCCCATCCACACCTAAACATGTTTAGTTAAACTGCGTTTTCATTAGGGGAAAAAAAGAGAAACTAGAAACCTACAATATAATGAAACTTTCTAAAATATTATCAGAGCAAGACGAAGGATAGCAGGCACTGCTAAACAGCGAAACACCGAAACGAAACACCGGAGCGAAACACCGGAACGAAACAGAGACAAATTCTTGATATTACAAATATCATGCAATAAAAAAATTAAAGAAATCAAAATAAACGATAGTACAATGATACAAAAGCGATAAAGCTTACCTTCATGCCCGTGCTTTATGATCTGTGATCCGTATCGATCGTTTATTACCTTTTATAAACAATGTCGTTTCGCTGTCTATCAATGCAATTCTTTCTTGAATTTGAAGGATTCCAATGGATCTTTTAATAAAACAAGCATTAGTCTTAACTGCTTCTGTCTCTAGTATTTACACCAAAAAAATTGTGAAAAAAAGCTAAAGCCCTCGGGCGACGCCATGTTTATTTATACAAAAGCACAGGAAGCCCAGCTCTTGACAAAGGAGACCCAACATTTTGATAAAGGAATCTGTCATAAAATATCGTTTCCTAAACTGCAGGTGGTGATTATTAGTGTTTTAAATAATGATAGACAAGAAGATGGAAAGCTTAAGGTTGTTTTCGCAAGTTACCATTACCTATAGCGACTCTGTACAATGCTAATAAAAAAATGCTTAAGTAGTATAGGGAATGGGGGTTCCAGCGCAATCTCAACACGGGCAAGACCCGTGCCAAAAATCCACCTACGGAAACAACCCACTCCAAGTGTGGTTGGGGGCAACAGCGCAAATATGTTAGTCTATATATGGAGTGCGAAGATTGTAAAGAGTTTGCTTATGATTTCTGTGTAAAGTGCTTGAAACCCAAGTTTGTACCTACTAAGCCAAATAAGTATATTTGTTGTGGTAAGAAAATGCAAATAGAAGACGACACGTCAGCGTAACCGCGGAGGTTGTGAAAGAACACCGGAATCTCCATGTCTGGATTTACTTTGAAGTTTATATTGCATTTCCAATGAGCCGCTCCTCTGTATTTACCCGTGATGTGGCAGTGATCCCTAACCTTATCCACATAGAAATCCTCAACAAATGCTTTGTGGCAGTGAATGCAGTGCGTGGAGGGCTTTCCCGGCTTCTCACCTTTCTTAGCATACTTCCCGCATTTAAAATGAGCTTCTCCTAGATACTTTCCATCTTCATCCCACGCTTTCTTGGCTCGTCTTCCAAACTGAAGAAGCGTATGTTGGCAAATGTGGCATTTTTTTGCCTTGTTAAAAGCCTCCTGGTTCTCTTTGGTAAATTCCATCTTCTTTGGACGTCTTAATTGTTCTCTAATCTCCCCCTCCTCTTCTCGCAATGCTTCTAGAAACTCATTAGCTGCGTTCTTACCTCGGTAAATCACAGGAGGGTTTGCTTTACCGTCTGATCTGACTACTATGTAACCAAAGGAGCAGATCTCGTGTAATCCTACCTTATTCGTGGCACCACGTTTCTGCTCTTCCTTAGTTATCAACGCTTCGAAGTCTGCATATATCACGTAAGGTACTTGCATCTGCTTTTGATGGTCTGCGTATGAAAGCTCTTTGTTGGTGGGCATCTGGATCCGTTGCGCCACCTCTTCGACTCCGCGGCAGATCTCATCGTGTTTCTTTAGGGCATTTAAGGATGTAAATGACAGCAAGCAGCAGTCGCAGAAGTACTTTTTGCCTTCGTGCTTAGTATGTCTGTAGAATAGTCTGCTAATGTGTTTAACCCATGAGTAGTGTCCGCCGTGGTAGAATAAATGTACGCGCTCTCCTTTACTTTTTGACAGAACTAACGGTACTATCGTCTGCTCTCTGACTCCGTAAACGTTAATTGCTAGATCGTTTATTTCCTCAAATATGGGGATGTCTATCAACTGCATGGGAAATTCCACACCATCCCACTCTAAATCATCTGTGGGATACTTACTTGTCCTACAGGGATCCTTCTCTGCTGGATACAGTGCAGACCTGATTGCCCACATAAAGCATCGATTGTCTTCATTCTTCACGTTTACAATAGCCTTCTTCCTTTCTACCCACGTTGGTAGCGGTACGTAACTCCCCCCTCGTATTGGCACGTACCTGGCTATACTTATCTCTATTCCTTCAACCTCCTCTACTGTCCAACCCGATCCTTCTTTCGTGTAGTTAGACAGCGACTCCATTATTGCTTCTAAGGCTTCACTGAGTGACCTATCCAGATTCGTGGATTCTAATATCACTAACGACTTTGATCGCAACATTGCTGTCGTCATTACCTCGTCTTTTGACAAACTTACTTCTACCATTATGCTCGCTTTCAGGGCTCCTAATTCTTCTATACCTTTTCGGAGAGTCCTTTTAACCTTCCTTTCTGACTGACGCCAAAACTGTCTAACGTCAATCTCACCGTTACCGGGTATTGACACCGTGCTGAAGTTGCTTTGGGATTCCATCTATATAATAGGAAATATTTTATACCTAATACCAAGCACTTTTTAAGTCGTCGTAGTCGTACTCACAGTCCTGACAATGCCAAAACAATTTAACCTTAGTCTCAAACTTCTTACCACATCCACAATCATAACTGCTCATACACTTCGTCTTCATTTTCAAATGCTTTTTCAAATCCGCTTCTTTCTTAAAAGTTCTCTTACAATCTTCGCACTCCATATATAGACTAACATATTTGCGCTGTTGCCCCCAACCACACTTGGAGTGGGTTGTTTCCGTAGGTGGATTTTTGACACGGGTCTTGCCCGTGTTGAGATTGCGCTGGAACCCCCATTCCCTATACTACTGCTTATTGTAGTACTGTATCAGATTAGTAAGTAAAACGAAGTATATACGATCAATGATCGGCGTTATTTTGGGGCTCAGGGATCACATTTTAGCTAATTTTGGGCTTGGAGATCCGAGTTTCATTGTCTAAAAAGGATCATGTACAAAACTTTTCGGATTTTTTAGGGATTAGAGATGTGCCTTTTTAGGCCCCGAAATTGTTGGGTTCCTTTGAGGCTTCCTGTGCTTTTGTTTAAATAAACATGGCGTCGCCCGAGGGCTTTAGCTTTTTTTCACAATTTTTTTGGTGTAGATACTAGAGACAGAAGCAGTTAAGACTAATGCTTGTTTTATTAAAAGATCCATTGGAATCCTTCAAATTCAAGAAAGAATTGCATTGATAGACTGCGAAACGACATTGTTTATAAAAGGTAATAAACGATCGATACGGATCACAGATCATAAAGCACGGGCATAAAGCTAAGTTTTATCGTTTTTATATCATTGTACTATCGTGTATTTTGTTTTCTTTTATTTTTTTATTGCATGATATTTGTAATATCACGAATTTGTCTCTGTTTCGTTCCGGTGTTTCGTTCCGATGTTTCGTTCCGGTGTTTCGCTGTTAAGCAGTGCCCAAGGATAGCTTACATGCATTATTTCACCAAAGATTGTGCAGCGCTCGTAGATAGTTTTTCAAACCTGTTTAGTTAAACCACTTTAAAACATGTTTAAGCCTTGGTGTGAACGGGGTATAGGCCTTATGTATAGATAGTCTGGTAAACAACCGAATACACGGATGCATAGTATCATATATTATGCTCCCTATTATTGTTTTTCCGACCTGGTACTGGCTTTTCTAACATCGACCCTAGTGAATGATTGCAAATCGCCTGTTTCAGGGGAAGGTGAATCTCATTTTGTCTTGCATGTTTATGATTGTATTTTTTTAAACCTTCTTCCAGTATTGTACAATGGCCATGGCAGCCCCCATTGTCGTTCTGGGTCACTACGAAGTCAATTTTCTTGACAAGTTAGGACAGGGAATGTTTGGAATCGTGTTTCGAGGTACGTGATGTCCATCGGTCTTAGCTTAATCTTTTAAAGTTGAGGGGAAAGACCTATCCTACCGATTGCAGAATATTTAGGAAAACCCCACGGGGAAAAAACCCAATACACCATGAGCGGGGACAGATGTTTATGACATCTTGGAAATACTTTGACGAGATTGCAATGCCTTCAATCCCGATACGATCTTTTTCAAACGCCCTGTAATGGTATTCAGAGGTTTAGATGGAATTTTGATTCATTTGAAAAGGACGGACGCACGGCGAGGCATAAAGGTGGCTGTAAAGCAAATGGAGCTGAATAAGGACGATAAGGCCGGGGCTGACAAAGTTGGAAGTGATGCAATGACAGAAATCAAGAACTTGCAGGTGAATTTTTAAAAACTTGATCGGTACCCTGGAACAACCTCTGGGCTAATTAAATTCAGGGAGAAAAAGTGAATTTTTTTCTATTCTTTCGTTCAATCTCCACATCTTTTGTTTTAATTTATTATTCACAAGTATTTTCTGTTTTCAGAAACTCCCGTTCCACCCCCACATAGTCCAGTATTTCGACTTCCACTTCCAAGCCAATTCCTTCTGGATGGTGATGGAGTTTTGCAACTTTGGCAATCTAAAGCAGTACTTTGACAAATACAAACCCATAGACTTTGTAACCAAGGTGGAATTCATGCAACAGACAGCTAGTGCCATCGGTCACTTGCATGGGCTGCCTGTTCCGATTATACACAGAGACTTGAAGCCAGCTAACATCATGTTGCATTATACGGGCGACAGACCAGTCATTAAAGGTAGTCTAATGTGGCGCATGAGCATTCTTCTTCTTGTTAGACTTACAGGCAACCCAGTTAACTATTAACCCGGACCCGAAGCCAACACAGCATTTCTACCCAGTATCTTAGTTGGATACATATTATTATCAGTGCGTGCTTCTTTTTTTAGTGACTGACTTTGGCTTAGCCAAAGTTGCCGAAGACAAGGCAGACTTGGCCAAAACCTACATGATGTCGACCGTTGGAGGAACACCAGCATTCATGGCCCCAGAATTCTTTCTGAGGGAGAAATACACATCCTCTGTAGATGTGTTTGCCCTTGGTTTGGTGTACTTAGGTATGCTTAACTATGATGAGTTTGGCGACATTTTACCTTGTAAGTACTACCTCAGTAAGCTAGCTAGTGTAGCGGTCCCCGTGGAGCGAGTTTGAGAGATGAAGCTAGGAAAAATAAGGGCCCTCCTCCCCAATTCCCACCCTGTGACAGATATACTGAGTATAATTAAGGAATATAAAACGCGCGCGCATGTCTCTGTACTGTGATATAAACACGCTGGGAACTTTAAAACACGAGAGAAGCAAGATTAGGAAAACGAGGCGTAGCCGAGTGTCTCACTTGATCTGCGAGTGAACTACAGCTCTAAAGTGTTTATATCATATTACAAAGATATTTAGCAGCCGGTTTATATTGCTTTTATAAATAATTTTGAAAGACTTTGCTCGACCATGCCTCTGTTGTCTGATATAAACACGGTAGCCAGCCAATCAGCGCACGCTTTATATCTTAAATGCTTCTCGGACTTCTTGTGCTTACGGCGCTTACCGAGTGCTTTATTACTGAAAGTAACACGGAAAAAGTTGTTTTATTATATAGTTACTAATTTTATTTCAGTATTGAATTTATTTACGCAAAAAGAAAGACTGTCGCAGGATCTAACAAAGCTTCGCGCGCGTGAATGTCGCAGCTATGTGCTCCGTTCACTAATAAAGCACAGTTTTCGACCAATCAGCGTGCACGTACTATCCCAACTATAAAATAAAAAATGATATAAACCCGCGCGCACGAGTACGACGTAGTTGTTACCTAATATTCATATTATCGTTTTATTTTCAGTATTTGGGCCTGACTTTCTGTTGATGTCATTAGGAATGGTGGTAGCGCAGGCGCTGAAAACAGGATCTTCTCCACCAAAACTTGTTGAGATAAAACCGAGCGATAGTAAAGACACGAAAGAAGTAAAAGAAGTTATCGGGAAAATGGTGATGGCTAAGAAAGAAGATCGTATGAAAATTCAAGAAGTTAGCACCACATTTTAAAATATTTTCGGTAGGTCTATTTGGGAGCTATACTGTTATCCAGTTTTGATTTTAAGTTTTGAATTTATTTAAATACTTTATATATTAAAAAACAGCAAAAAATGATTAAAAAAATAAAATAAAAATCCAAAAGTGCCTATTCTGAATTCAAGGTGGATCAGGTAATTACTCCTGACAATCCCTTATAGTTGGTATTATTCATTCACATCTCGCTTTTTTTAAGCATGTTAACGTTTGTAATCTTTCCAGATAAACTTAAGGACCGTCTTCTTCCGCCACCCACTCCTCCCACCGAGATCACAGGAGCAGAAGCTGCAGGAGAAGATATACCTAACAATGAACTTAGTGACGACTCGGAAGAGGGGGGCATTGGCTACCACCTTCTGAGGCAGGCTGCTGGTCAATTATTAGAGGTAGGTTCCGTCATTGGCATAGAAAGGGGGCAAGAAAAGACGGGAAAAAGGGAACGAATCCCCCTTCCCTCTAAATTAGATTTTCCATTTAATTTCTTAGAGAAAGTTATATATTTTTTATGTCGTGATAAAGAAAAGCTCTTTGTGTACTCTGGATATCTGATGGGGTTCCTGTGGATCTGGCGGGAACTTTCGCACCAAAAAGCACACGCTCCGCGCGCGCCCGGCCTTGCTTCCAACACAACTCTTGCGATATATTTGGGTTCGTTTTTGTTCGATAATTTTGCTCTACAAAGATGGTTATAAGATATAAAACTAAACTACCTGTAAACAATGGTATTGTTGTTTTCTTAGGAAAAGGGAAGGCCAGGAGAAGAAGACAATGCTCAAAAAGACTTGTTGGGAGCTGGCAGGATGCCACTCTTGGAAATGCTGTTACTACAGGCACTCGGAGAAGGAGGAGGAGACGACAAAGAATTACCTGGAGGAGTGAGTAGACAAAAGATACTATTGGACTTGCACTTACACGTTATATCAGACAACATATAAAAGCAGGAAAAAGTTTAGGCCAAGATTAGGAATTGAAAATAATAATATAGTAAATATTAGACAGAAAAGATTCACAAGCGGATAAAGGTTGTCGACATCTGTCGACATGAGGTAAAGACGAATTTCGAATAAAAAATACTGATCAGTCTATCCTTACTACGATAAGATCGTTGTAGTCAGAAGTTCTGTTGTAGTCTATGACTAAATGCTAAAGCATTTATCGTATTTATTCCTTTCCTTTTCAGCTCAAGAAAGGAGATAAAGTTCGCGTTGTTGAGGGTGATGTTGAGAGGGCAAAAAAGCTTCAAGAAAATTATGGTGGTTGGAGCGAAGCAATGGAACAGGTGAGACTGAAGTCAGCAAATGAACGACCTGAATGTTTGTTTGCCTGTTTTGGCTTCTAAAAACCTGCATTTGTAATTCTATTTTGACAGTACCTTGGTAAAGAAGGTGAAGTTCAAGGGAAGGTTCTTCATGTCATCAAAGTCAAGTTCCCGGATGGAGTTTCGTATGTACATGCTTGAATTTTTACTTATTTATGATGCTATTCAAAAATGTATCATGGCCATTATTATTATTATCATTATTATTATTATCATTATTATTATCATCATTATTGTTATCATCATTATTATTATTATCTAAATGACTATCAGGTGGTCCTATAACCCTTCCTTACTCGAGAAAGTAAACTCTGACGGCTCTAGCACTCCTATTGTAAATTCAAGGAAGTCAAGACGGGAAGAGGTAACCGGCCATACCTTAGTGCTTGTTTATGATGACATTCATTTACGTCAAATATTCAATTTTTTGTTTGGTGTACCTCGACTGATTTCTACTTTTGCAACCGAAACTTGTGTCTCAAAACAAGTTTCAGGACGAAATTGCGTAGTGTAACAACCCCGTGAAACTTGTCTCGCAACAGCGTTGCACGCAAGTTTCAGCTAAAAGTTTCAATGTGAGTGTAACAGGGCATTAATCAAAATTTATCTCTGTATCAGTATCTTAAAAATAAAAAGCTGCAACATATAATTACGATTTTTCCAGGTCGTTCGAGGGCTGTTCCATAGATTTGATGTGGTCCAAATACCGAAGGAACAGAGTGTGATGGAATTATTGCAAGATGGACACGGTGGATGGAATGATAGAATGAAACTCGTATGTATGATTGTGATTCAGCCATGGTATTGCTTGACTGTTTCCAGGAAGGCTTATGTATGTTAACTCTGTTCTTCTCCTTGTTCCGCTGCTAGAAAAAAGATGTTCGATCCTCTTTCTAGAAAGTGAAGCCTTAAAACAAAAAGTTAATCAGAAACGCAAAGTATATAAATGGGGTTTTCATATAGCCAAATAGCAAGAGAATATGAACTAACAGAAGGAATCCTACCTATATAGCCTTGTAACTATCATGTGAACAGTTTGATGCTATTTTTAGCTTGGAGATATTTTGCGCGATGAACCTGATTGGTTGATTTCTTGAGGGTACACGGCTTCCAGTGTTGCAGTAAACAAAGCCTCTGTTTTTGTCGTGGACGTAGCGAAATATGGCGCTTTTCGTGTCCTAAAACGAGGCATCAAAGGGAAGCATGATTATCGCAGAGGCAACGAGTTAAAATTAGCATCAATGATTCTAAAAATAGCATCAAAGTGTGCACATGATGGAGCACGGGGATTCCTTCTCTTAGTTCATTTTCTCTTGCAAATAGCCAATGACATCGTTTTGTTAATCAACCGTGTTATGGTTTTCATTCCAGTGTCTGGGGATCAAGGGATTGGTGAACAAAGTGGACAAAGATGGAGACGTGTTTGTGGAGTGTATTAACGGTGATGAGTAAGTAAAATGAAGTTGCCGTTGATAAACACAGAATGTACTCGTGCAGTGATGAAACGTTTTGCCAAATATTCAGTGTCTGCCGATGATGACAAGTACAGCTGTTAACGATAAGGTATATACGTTTTATGGTCAGTTCTATTCTCTAATCTTGTGAAATTGAACTTTGCAGTTGGACTTTTAACCCCGAATTGCTGATCAAGGTGGAGCCCGATCCCAGTGCCAAGAAAGAAGCTGGGGATTTTGTGTTAGTAATGGACGATGTGGAGACTGTGAAGCAGCTTCAAGTCAATCATGGTGGATGGGTGAAAGGCATGGAAAAGGTAAACACTGATTAATTAATACAGGTTCAATCGATTGATTGAAAATTCTAAAAGTATTGCATGGAAACGTTGTCATTTGCAGTGCTGTGGCCATACTGGGATCATCAAGGCTGTTCTACCGAATGCTCGTTTGAGGATTGAAGTGGCTCATGACACATGGATCTTTAATGAAAATGCTATTAAACTAGTAGCCAAGGGAGGTAAGAACAGTTGTATGGGACAGGATGGTGGGTGGGTGGGTGGATGGATGGGAATGGATGGATGAATGTGAGGGCGAAGAGTCTAGATGATCAGAATAGTATGAGTGATCGGACAATATTGATTGATAGACAGCATGAATGGATGAGTGGATAGTTAGGTAAATGGATGAATGCAAGGATAGATAAATAGGTGGTATGGATGTAGATATGATAAGAGTGCAAACAATATATCTGTGAAATATTAATAATACTAACTTTCACTATTTTATGCTAATTCTATTGTTTTCTTTTGTTTAACTAGCACTATTTTAAACAATTTAGTAATTAGTGCTTCATGGATATATTGTTTGCACTCTAGTATGTATGCATTTATACATTGGACAGTATGAATAGTCAGGACAATATTGATGGATGGAATTTAGACTTTTAGACTTTTATTTACAGGTCTTTAAAGTCTATTTTTTTACATTGCAGAGGAACTGCTGGAAGCGATTTTGAGAAGAAAATTGAAACTCTGAACAGGTTCTTCAGGAAAAAGGAATGATGAGGAATGATGATTTGACCAACCTACTCCACTTAGTACGTTGTTCTGAGATTTTTACTCTAAATCTGAGATCGAATTAGAATTTCGATTTGTAGATTTTAACATGGCGAGTGTGAGCAAATTTATGCCTGCTCATCGATAACTGGGGATTCTAGTCCAATTATTTATTTTTCTTTTACCAATACATAGGAAACAGAACATTTGAATATATTTTGGGTACTTTTCTCACCTAAATTGCATTCACCCCATCCTTTATACATTTTCATATTATCAATATGATATTTCAGCATTGTTCAAATATGGCCGGCTTGGATTGAGTTAAACATTGCATCATATTTTTTTAATTTGATTTTGTTTTTCCGCCACACCCCTTAAAATACCAAAAGCTGAAAATGAAAGTACAATCAACTTCCTACAGTGTTGAGCTGACAGAGAGGGGAGAATTCAGAATTTCTTGGTGAAGGAAATCAATGCTAGATGGGGCTTTCGTTTCGAAATGATGAAAGTGGCACGATTTTGAAGGTCAACAACGAGATAGCAGTACCCCTCCTGTCAAATGAAATAATAAAAATGTTAACCAAACAAACATTAGGAGAAATAAAAGAAATACCACATAGAAAATTGACTTCCCAACAGCATTACAGTACGCTGATTTAATGTAATATCCTACAAAAAAGATGATTTTACGTCTCCATCTCTATGCTTAACTTGAAACAAGCACTTCGTTTACATATCTAGTAGACTATACTTGTAGCTATTGGTCATACTTAGATTATGTTTATTTAGATTCATCTTGAACACTTACTGCTGTATCTCAGTTGTCAATGTTTTTGATTTTCTAATGTTTAGTTTGAATGAAATAATTAAAAAACAAACTCCTCAATTTAACTAGTACGATTTACTGATTAATATCCCCCAATATATCAAATCAAATCCTAGACAATTTTTTTAAAATACAACAACTGATACAAGATCTGCTTCAATGAAGCTTGAATAATTAGAACTTATCAAAGAGATTCATGTGAAAACTATAACATGAACTAATGATAAAATAGCATGCAAGAACTGCTAAAAAATAAACGGATAAGAAACTGTTAAACTGTTTATTAAGAAATGCTAATAGTAAAATTTAATATTAAAAGTTTAATGCCGCTTTTATTATCTACTCAACAGTAATCTGTTTTATTAACTAGTTGAATTTATACATATATAGTGTGACGTGGGGTGTTTTCCCCGATGACTGGGATGGGGCGGACTAGCTCGTCCCACGTACACACATGTAGACCTTTATGGATTTTCTTTTTCTGGTCTTTTATTCGCTTGGTTGTTTTCTTCACTCTTCTACTCTTAGTGTGACTTTGAACTCGAACTAGAACTAACTCTTAGTGTGTGCTACAAGCACTTAAGTATTATTTGTGGTCTATAGAAAGTGACATCAAGCCGATAATGACCTGACGCTAACTGTGATTGGTCAATGCGACTCAGAGGAGTTAATGAGCTAGTTCCTAATTCCCTAGGAGGAATTTGAACTAACCCAAATTCCTATGATTTACTCAACTCTAAATCGCATAGATCATACAGTAGTCGCTATACACTTAACTTAACTAATTACCACTTGAAGGTGATTCAAGTTTGAAACAAAAATGAAGGAGATTATTGAGACTAAAGTTGGAATGTCAACAGATTGTTGACACACCTGATTATGCAGTACTATCAGAGAACAAAAGCTTTAGAGATGTCAAAAGTGAATAGAATGTTTGCTCAGATGGCCAACAACTCCACGTGCTGAGCTGTCGACCTTAATCTCAAGCAAACCATTAGGACTGACATTTTGGTTCCGAGAACTGATACTGTTTAACTTTGACACGCGTTTCTGTTCTCCCTTGTGACATGTGGAACCAAAATGTCAAGCCTATTCATGTAATCCTAGAAATAACACTCAGAGCAAATAGAGTAGTATAGGGAATGGGGGTTCCAGCGCAATCTCAACACGGGCAAGATCCGTGTCAAAAATCCACCTACGGACGACCCCCACTCCAAGTGTGGTTGAGGGCAACAGCGCAAATATGTTAGTCTATATATGGAGTGCGAAGATTGTAAAGAGTTTGTTTATGATTTCTGTGTAAAGTGCTTGAAACCCAAGTTTGTACCTACTAAACCAAATAAGTATATTTGTTGTGGTAAGAAAATGCAAATAGAAGACGACACGTCAGCACAGTGTTACGAGTGCGGTAAAAATATTCGTAATGCCGTGCCTTGTGCTACCAGGGAACAATATTATTCCAACGGAGGTCGTAAGAAGACGCCATACAAAAGAATAAAATACTTTAGGGACTGGATGAGTCATATCCAAGGTTATCGACCGGTATATTTAGACAACGAAGTAAAGAAGAAAATCATAGACCATTTAGAAGAGCCAACCCCACAAAGTCTACGGAAGACATTGAAAAAATTAAAACTAGGGAAATATTACAAAGCTATTCCCTATCTTTTGTCTGAAATTACCGGTAAGTCTATTCCCGAGGTTTCTGATATGACAAAAGCCGAGTGGATGTTTTGTCGGCTGGATAAGGATATTCCTTATTACCCTGACGTAATTTACGAAATATTTTACAAGATAGACCCCAACCACCCCCTGTTAGGATGGATTCCAAGAAGATAGTGAACGATTACGTCATATGTTTTCAGCCAATCAAAACCTTCACAATTTTCTTTCACATTTGTGAAAACGTTTCACATTTGTGAAATAGATTTGTGAAATTAATTTGCATATGAACCAGACAGCCGGCGTTCAATATGCAAATAGAATCCTGTCTTGCTTTTTTCAAAGCAGATGTTTACTGAGCAAGCTTTCTTTGAAGCTCTTCTTTCGCTTCTTGGTAGATCTTTTTGCGAGATTCCTCGGAAAGATCTTTTACGATTGTTTTTTTGTTCCTTATGTCCGACTTTAATTTCTCGTACTTTTCCTCTTCGGCCAGAATAAGCGAGAATTCTACGTCGTCTATCTTTCTGTCACGCAAAGCCTTTGAGACAAGGTCAGTGATCGTATTTACTTTAGCCCTTGACAGAGCTATTGTCGTGTCGTGTTTTGATATTTTGCTTGACAACTGTTTCATAATGCCCGTAGCAACAGCCGAAATAATACCACAGGCTGCCCCAACGCTGGCCAAAGGAACTCCAACGATTATTCCCGGTCCAGTAAGCGAAGTAGCAACGCCAGAGCCTGTTAACGCCACGGACATGGAGCCGGAAGTTATCGCGATTTTATGTAATATGCTTCGGGCTCTAGCATACTTTTTCCTGACCTTCTCATAGTGCTTCGTTTGACCCTCTAAGTAAGCGAGGATTAAGTTCGCTTTATTCAGACGAAAGTTTTCGGCGTTTAGCTCGTTAGGACCCTCCTTAGGAAGTTCAGGATAGAGTGGAGGTGCTGATGGTATAACATCCATTATATATACTAATGTACGACGCTTTTGGGAATGATATACAGGAGCAGCCACATCACGACAACAGGGATTACTGGAACTGGAGGGCCTTTAGGAAGATGTTTCCGCACGCGGATGCTAGTAAGTTCGAAAGAAGGCCCGATGGTATTTACTATAACGGCTCCAGAATGTACAGTAATGAGGATTTGAAACCTACGCTGGTTAATCAGATAGACGATCAACTGAAGAATTCTGGTTATGTTGAACATAAGCCTAAGCCAACATATGTTGAACATAAGCCCGTGCAAGGTTGGTCAAAGGAATTATTGCTGGGTACCAGTACTTATCCGATACCCGCAGTTTCATTTGATAAACACCCAAGCTTGGACCTAACGCTGAACATGCGGATCTCTAACAAGCATTCCTTTCCGTTAAAGGTGCGAGATATCTTCAAAAACGTACCCATTGTTCATACCACCGCTAAGGAATCTCATGAATGGTTAAGTGGTCCTAACATGCGTTATTGGCCGCAGCAACTAAACTTTGCAGTTTGGTGTGCCACTAGCGGCTGTGGGGTAAGCGCAAACTTGATGAAGAATTCAATATTTGTTTCATTTTCACTTCACGGTTAGGAGAATACTACATGAGATGGGCGTTACTGCATTACCGGGAGATGCTGCGTTTTATCCTAGAGATAACAAATACGACGTTCCAGCCTATAACAGGCTTTGTAAGGAGTTCGGTGTTGTAGGGAAGGATTTTAGATGCACTACCGGTGCTAACAATGGTTTGGGACATATTTGGGCTTATTGGGGGATTGGTGGGCATGTGCTAAGTGATAAGGAAGTTCATGCGCTGCAGTTGCGATGGGACACGGGATATCACAAAGAAACTCACGACAGTAGCACCTTCTTTGAACCAAATACCAAAACCACTAAGGAAGTCAGAGACGGACCTCTGTTCAAAGATGAGGGCGGTAAGTATGCAGGGGCCAATCCACTGATTATTAAGATTACCAACGACGAGCAAACGAAGCAATACTTTAATTTCATACCCCCAGAAGGTAAAGGACTAACCAAAGCCGGCCTTGCCCGTTTGAACCGCAGCATAGAAGCTTACGTGTATTCCATCCTTGGAGCTCAGGTAAACACCCGATCCAGCATAGTGGGAAATACGGGCGCCGCAGAAGAAACGCGAGCCGAAGCTTTGATTCTATTCGAAAGTTCGATTTTGGAGGGCGACATTAGCAAGGGCGTACAGCGTTACCAACTAGCTATACAAAATTCTAAGGCCCGACTGGACTATGCCGTAGCCCCGGGTTGTTGGTTAATGCCCAGTAATTTATCTATAAATACTGGCTCTGTAGTAGGATACAACAACAAACTTCAACGAGCTACTAAGGATATGAAGTTTGGGGTGAATGACGTGAACTCTGACACTCTTAGGAACATTCCTCACTTCGTGGAGAAGCCAAAAAAGGAACACGCAGAAAAACCCGAACCAAAGAAGAAGCCCCAAAAGAAGGTCCTGCCTACGATACCCGAGGAATATGACCATAACTTACTAAAGGCCGGCGTAGCAGCTGCAAGCGTTGGTCTAAGCTATTATATATAGCGATGAACAACCCCTACGTAGCTGGAGTAGATTGTGTTTATACGACTTACACAGGCGAGAAAAAATACACCCAGGCATCTTGGGTTGATGTCACGGGCATGTCCGTGAATTTGAACTACTCGGGAAAGAAGTTAATCCTTTGTAGTATTTGCATTGGCACGAGCAGCCATGCCAACGTAGGATTTCGTTTCTGCGATGACAATGGCATACTGCAACCTATGAGAAATAAGACAAACAACAGGGAGCCTACGCATTTCTCCGTAGAGCCCAACCCCGGCAGCGCCGAAAACATCTCGGTTTGGACTTTCCACATGGTTGCTGATTGCCACGGGAAGGTAAAGCTGCAAATGAGAGTAGACGACACGGGCGTAGTAACGATAAATAGCATACATGACCAAAGAGATCGACCTTATAATCACGCTACCATTAGCACTCTTACGGTGCTTAGCCTTTAGAAGCAAATTTATTCCCTGAAATATATGAACCCGCACGCGAAGGAAGATTGGTTTCTCCATTACCTGGAGGAAAAGGAGTACGTGGGCGACAAGTGGCAAGACGCCGGATTGTGGGTGGAGGTTGGAGGCCTGGGATTGATCATGTGCACTATTTGTATTTCGGCGGGGTACTCATGCAATGCCGGTTTTAGGATCGTTGATGAGAATAACCACCCATTACCGCCATACAGGGTAAAAAGTAATACCAGGCATCCAGTTCATTTTTCGTCGGAGCCCGTTCCTCCGCAAACGGAAGACATGACACCCGTAACTTTCCATATGATAGCTAATTGCCAATATGCGAAGCTTCAAGTTCGTCCCAGCGATGGTAACGGCCGCATACGAATAAATGCCGCCCCGACTGTTAACCCTTCGACGGATGCTACTTGGAATCATAAGCCCATTAGCACCATGAGCGTGCTGCCGCTAGTTCCGCATTATCAAGGCGGCGCGAATACTATCTTTACTTATCCCCAGTCGAGAACACCTCGGGCGCCCGACGACGATAAGCCACCAGTAATACACGAGGATAAGATTAACCCTTCATCTTCTTCAGGAGTACCACTCCAATAGCTACGACTAATATCCAAATGTTATTCCCCACAAACTTTAGCAGTTCTCCGCCGGCCCTAAGTGCCAAGGAAACAACCGAACCCAGCAGCCCAGGAAGACCGGCTGCCATCTTTTTTCCCAAGTCCGTCAGCCCACTGCCTAATTTCTTTACGCCCGCGCCTGTAGCCTTAAGCGCGGACAAGATCACGCCTACTACGCTTGAAATAGCGATCGCGAATGCCAGCGGAAGACCATACTTTAAAAGGGCTCTTTTTACTTTTTCCTTGGTGGTAAGCCCCAACTCTTTTTCCAGGTTTTCCTTTTGCGCCTGTAATTCCGCAAGGTGTACCTGAAGGGCTTCTAATTCCCTTTGTGCTGCCTCCCTTTCCTCTTCGGGACGAGTTTGGTCATTAATTATTTCCTGCTGCCGCTCTATTTGCCCCTCCAGGTCTTCGATGGCCTGATCTCTTTGCCGGATTTGTTCTTCCTTAGTGTTAATTTCGGCAACCAACTGCCGCCGTTCCTCTAAAGAGCCGGTTATGGTGATATGCAAGTTTTTAGCTTCTTCCTTGCTCATATCCAGGTCTTTTAGAGCAAGATTGAAGGCGTGTCTGGCTCGGTCTCTTTCGTCTAAAGCCGTTTCAGCTTCTCGCTTGAATTGCAGTATGACTTCGTTCTTGCCCTTGATTTCTTTCTTTTGAGCATCGGTTAGCTGCCGTATTTGTCTTTCGTACTTTGCTTCCTTTTCTTTCAACGTTTCTTGTAGTTCCTCGGCGTGTTTTTCTAGTGCGACCCTTTCATTCAGGGCTCCCAACCTTTCTAACGCACTTCTGGTAGCTAGTTGAAAGCCTCTTAATCTTGCCACGTTAACCTTGACCGAGCCATTTTCGTCGAAGAGGATTTGTGGTTTGGTCCAGCGGTTTTTGTCGGGATATCTCATGTCTCTGACGCTTATGAGGACTTTGTTTCCGCGTTCTGTGAGCCTTACGTCGTCGGCCTCGAAGTGGGAATAGCGCTGCGTTAGCTCTTGCGTTGCCCACTCTACGGTTTCCCGCGCGGTTGCTCCCTGCTCACCCATGTTTCGAAGTTCTATGTACTCAGGAGGGGACTCACCGGGGTTCTTTTCGTGCCACATGCGATTCAAGGCTGCCTTGAAGCTTTTCCACCTACTACCGTACGTGTTTTCTAGAGCCATGTCGTAGATTAGGGGGTCGGTTTCCGCGCCTTTAGTCCATGCGTCGTATTCTTCGTCGTTAATGTCGACTTGACCTTCTTCGGTGGTGGGGTCAAAATCCGTTCCTTCTACTTCCATTATATATGATAAGCTCAAAGTTAAACCCCAACGTATTACCTAAGCAGGTTGGCGGACTGAAAGCAGAACGCACCTTTCACCGTGTCACCTTTACCCCCAGCAGCGCTAAGCCAGGGGAAACCCTGTACGTAGGCGTGCCCCGCCTAACGGATAACCTAGTCTTAGTTCCTGGCACCCTGGCGCTAAGGTTTGACCTAGCAATACAACCAAGCACTGCGGACGCGCGTCACGTTGTCAACGACCTTGGCCGCAACATTGTCTCAAAGATGCGGGTGAAGTTCGCAGGGGAATCCCTCTTGGACTTAAATAGGTACGATCTGTATACCACGTACAAAGACTTATGGTTGACTGCATTTGACCGCGCGCAAAGGATAGAGCAGGGAATCGCCAGTGATGCCATACGCAAGGTAAGAAGCGCAACCTCTGGCGCCTCAGGAGAAGACGAAATAAAGACAGCTTATGGCACTAAATATGTCGTTCCATTAGATTTCGAAGTTATCACGAACCACGGTGCATACTACCCAAGGCAGCTAAGCGAGCTGCAGTTCGAAGTAACCCTAGCAGACACTACGAACATCCTACAGGGAAAGGACGTAAGTTCCTCAGCCGTCCACCCATACTCCGTTACTAACTTAGAGCTGCAGTATGAAACGGTATACAGCGAAGACTTAGCACGTAGCGCCGGTATGGAATACAGCTCCGGGAAGGCTTTCCTTTACGATCACGTCGTGATGTACAAGACGTTCAGCTTTACAAATAACGTCGAAGAGGTCATCAACCAAAGCATTAACCTTCCCAGGCGCAGCCTTACAGGGATAATGTTGCTGTTCGCAAAGACATACACGGCAGGATTGCGTGACTCCGAGGCGTTCTTTAATCCTAACATCACTAACGTAGGCGTTAGCATTAACGGAGTGCCTAATAAGGTTTACTCACAAGGGATAAAGCCCGAGGACATGTACCGGGAAGTCGCGCGTAAGTTTGGTGACCAAATTGGCCCAAAGGAATTCTTTAAGGATAAGTATGCGCTGTGGATCGACATGCGCACGACGAACGACGAAGACCTACATGGACAGGGTTTACGCCTGGTAAATACCCAGGACGGCATTACGTTGGAGATCAAGCGCACCAAACATGCCAGCGACACTACTAAGATAAACGCGTACATTTTCGTAGTCTCAGACGCGCAGCTAAGCGTGGAAATGAATCAGCTAAAAAGCGTTGCCTACTAGGCTCGCGTTCCTTGAGCCAAGCGAAAGGATAAAAAAATATTCCTTACGTATAATATGCTTCGCGTATTTGAAAACAACGAAACCAAACTGCAATGCATAGTGCAAGGCGAAACTTTGTACTTCAAAGCAAAGGAGGTGGCTTTGGCGTTGGGCTATGAGCGTCCTAGAGATGCAATTAGAGTACACGTATCTGAGAAATACCAGAAAAAATGGGTTGATCTACAAGGGGCTGCGAATCACCGCTCCTTTACTACGCAACCACATTCCGTGTTTATATCCGAACCTGGTTTGTACGAACTGATATTTAGCTCCAAACTACCCAAAGCTGTGGAGTTTCGTGATTGGGCCTTTGAGGAAGTCCTACCCGCGCTAAGGAAAACGGGTAAATATGCAATAGAAAGGCGGTTTGGCGGCCCAAACAAGTTAGTATTCAAGATCGAAAGTGAAGCCGACCTACACGCGAAGGTCGTCGACTACACACGTAGGTTTTACCCCGATTTCATCATAGCGCCGGGTCTTGGTGAACTTCAAGATTCAGACAGCAAGCGAATAACCTGCTGGCGGAAAGGTTACCAAGCCGGCCAGCCAGACCTTTTAATCCTTAACGCCCACAAGAAATACCGCGGGTTGTGCATTGAGTTAAAGACCCCAAAGGGAAACGGCGTATTGTCCGCGAAGCAATCTAATAAAATCTCGCAGCTTGACGTAAATGGTTACCTAACGATGGTTAGCAACGATTACGACATCATCTGCCGTGCCCTGATGGATTACGCGGATGGCATTCGTATTCCCTGTAAGGGCTGTGTAAAGCGGTTTAAGTCCTACGCCACTTTGAAAACGCACCTAAAGATATTCCATAGGTATAATGAAGCTCAGCTTGACTCACTGGCGTGATCTTGTCCACGGTAAAGCATACGAAATAAAAAATTACGTCGTCTTCGAAGACATCGACCGTTTACGGTTAGTCCTCAAAGACTTAGAAGGCAAGGAATATTCCCTTTGGGCGCCGGATTGCGTGCGGTACGTAATTCAGGGTGAGGAATTCACCCACTTACGCAGCTATGGTAAGGTAAATGGCCGATGGAAGTTTGACATTGAAAGAAGAGTCACTCCATCTCCTCTTTGTAGTTAAGCGCGTCTGCTAAAGTCCGCTGCGCTTTAGGATCCGCGGAGCACCAATGCCCCACAAAGGATCCTTCGGAGAATACCCTGTCGCAATGAAGGCAGGTGTATTTTTTACGCGGTTTGGGTATCGGTGGCGTAATGCAGTCGGCAGGTAGTTCGCAAGTAATACAGTCCATATATTGAAAGGGTAATTAGGAATCCTCCAAAGAATGCGGCTGCGTAGGCTAGCATATATCAAAGAGCGTCTAATATTGTTGACGTTTAGGTTAATCTTTGTTAAGGCTGCTCAGGGTCTATTTTAAATAGCGTCTAATATTGTTGACGTTTAGGTTAATCTTTGTTAAGGCAGTTGAAGATATGTTCTTCTTCTCTGACGCAACCACAGGCATTACATTCCTGCCTCCAATACTCTCTTTTAGTCCACTGAACTCCTTCCATATGTTCGAAGGAAGGGAAAGTACGTATTATCGTCTTATGGTAATCTATACGATTCCTTAAATAATCCTCTTTATGAGGACAGCGACTCATCAAATCCGCACATTGGTAACAATCCACACCTTCCAAGTCGTAAGCGCGGGAAAGAAACTTATACTTCGCTTCGTGCGTCTTTCTGTGCGTCTGAAGACGTTGACGACTACTAAGTATCTCATTGCAGAAACTACACTGCCTGCTTTGTTCACAAACTCCTCTCTTTAAATGTTGCTGTATCCCTGAAGGGAATTCCTCATTACAGCCCTTGCAAAGTATGCAAATACGCTTGTCTTGATGTTGTTGCATCTTTTGAAAAGTACTGAATTCTTTACCACAATCCTTACAAAATTTACGCAATTCCTTCGTACAAACTCCATTACGAACGTGGTATTGTAGTCTTTGCTTGGTGCTGAACTTCTTCTTACACGACGAGCAGTCCATATATACTTAACAATATCTTAACCTCCATTTGACGTCTTAACAATTATTTAACCTAGACCCTAACATTTTGAGGCGCTCTTTGAAATAGACCCTGAGCAGCTTTAACAAAGTTTAACCTAAACGTTAACAATATTAGACGTCTTTTTCTTTCGAGGTATCCTATTCCTTAACAAAGATTAACCTAATTGTTAACATTCTAGGGGGGATATTGAATGAAGTCCTTAACGGACTCCTTAGCCCACGTCGCAATCGTCAACAAGGCGCCAAACCGTTCTGCACGCTTCAGACCGCACATTTCATCATACAATTCCTGCACGCGCTCTTTTAACCGGTTTATCTCCTCCCTTTGCATTTCTATGGTGCCTTTTTTATCCTTTGCGTCGGCGACAATTCTTTGCACTGCTTCCACTGGCTCCATCTATATATCTAGTGAAAATCCCTGTGATTTTCTAAAATATAAATGAACCCAGATCACATGCCTTGTAACGCTCTGATAGTAGGACCCACCGGCTGCGGAAAGACCCAGTTCATCGTGGAGCAGCTATTAGGGCCCTTTAGATACCGCTTCGACTATATCGTGTTATTATGCCCCACCTACGTGAATAACCGCACCTGGACGGGCATAGGAGTGAAAGACGACGACTTCTTTGTAGATATCTTAGACCCCAACGAGTTATCCAGCCATTTGAAGTTTTGGCACAAACAATTCCCTAAAGATACGCAGACACTCCTCATACTGGATGACATTGCCTGTGGGGATGACGTAAAAAAGCGCACCTCCGAATTGGTGAAGCTTGCTTTCAGCGGTAGGCATGACAATATCAGCGTTTGGTTACTCTCGCAGCAGCTTACCAGCGTCTCTAAGCCCTTCAGGGAAAACATAGGCTCCCTGGTCGTATTTTATACACCCAGTAAGTCTGACCTGGAAACCATCTTAAGCGACTACGGCGGTGAGATATCCAAGGAACAGTTACACGAATACATGCGGCATTTAAAAACGCACCAACATTCCAAGATGATCTTCTCTTTGAGGTTTCCGTATTCCATAAAGATCTGCGATCTTTAATATATATGGACATTGAGCAGCTCTTAGATGAAGTCCCCACGCAGTTAGATGAAAGTAACCTCAAGGAACAACTTAACATCCTTGTGTCTTCGGGGAAGTGCAAAGAAATGATAGGCAAGGAACTTACCCATGAGCAAGTTAATAAGTTGTCAGAAGAGGAGGTTAAGAAGTTCCATAAGAGGTACGAGGCCGCCCTTGCAAGTAAGACCACGGACGCCGTAGCGGACTCCGCTATCCGACTTGCGACTAAATTACTTGGACTTGCGCTGCCCATAGACGATGTGGAGCAACTACAGAAGGACATTAGCGAGGACTATGTCATCGCTCAAGAACTTAAGATAACCTGCGGGTGGTTGTCTTTGAAGTGCGGTAAGTTAATGGCAGTCGCCTCTGCGGCTTTGCACGTGGCTCAGCACGTCGACTTGAAGGAAGTACTAGGTTCCTTAGGAACATCTTGGAAGGACTTCAAGAAGGACAGAGAAGTCGAAAAGGTCTTCCAGGCAGCACTTGCTGAGGCACCTGCAAGTGACTTATCAAGTACTTAGTCAAGTCATTCGCGGGAATTACCCAGGCCGCCTCAAGTACCTAGTTAAGTCATCCTTAAGTACTTAGTCAAGTCGTCTTAAGTTACTTATTAATTCCTTCAAGTCCTTAGATATAAATGAGTGAACCAGAGTCGAAGGTAGAGCAGCCCCAAGAGGAGCAACGAATCACCAAGGCTAAATCTCCAGGCAGAGTTGCTGCCGGAAAGAAGCTCGCGGAGATGAACAGGAAGAACAAAGCCAAAAAAGAAGAAAAGGTGGAGGAAGAGGAATCCTTCATTAATCCCGGCTACGTCATCGGCGCGATAGGAATTGCTATAGCAGCAGGCAGCCTCTACTTACAATGGCGGGCAGCAAAGCCAGGGGTGAAATTGGAGCCAGCGCATTACACGCCTACGGAGCCGCCCGCGAGAAGGAGCAAAATCCCTGAAATGGAGTAATAACCTTCTCGCTTTGTAATATAATGTCGACCGCGTTGTTGAAAACTGTTGAAGAAGCAGCTATCATTACTTCTATACTTCTATTGTTGCGGGTATTGGTTGGGTAGGTAAGAAAGTGCTCAAAGAAGACTTTACTGAAGACCCAAGCAAGAGCTTCGCTAATTTTGCTAAGATGACCGCTGCCGTTGGCGGGGCTATCATGCTAAAGGATTATCTACGGAAGGAAAAGTACCTACCTAATGTATAATGGTTAGCTTAGTCGCAGGTGGAGTCATTGCAGCTTTAGCATTTACAGGGGCTAATTATGGTGGTCAATATTTGGATAGATTAGTTAGAGGTGATCGCAGCGGAAATTTGGCTGCCGAAAGAAAGAGACACGACTTAGCGCTGGAGAAATATCAGCGGGACGTGGCAGCTTGGAATGAAAAAAGACAAGCTTACAGGGATTGGTTGGACAAGAACTACCAAGACAAAATGCAGGCGGATAAGAACTTTGAAAACACAGACTACGCCTTTAAGCTCTATGCGCAAGCACACCCCGCGGCATTAACGGGGTTAAGAAAGCCTCAGTTCAAGAATTACTATCAGCCTTCTAAGAAACAAAAAGATAGTGAGTTGGTATTCGTGGGAGTTGCAGGGCTGGCGGGAGGCGTAGCTTTGGCATATCTGCTCTAACGAAGGGGACTTGTCCCCTGTAATATAATGATCGTCTCTTTGGAAAGCGACAAGAATGACTTTACCACTTATCTGAATCCCCCCATCAAAGCCCATAAGGTTAGGCTCATAAGTTGCTCTTTGTACAATTCTTGGTATAACCTGATTAGGGGCATAGTCACTGAGCATACAGGAGGATCTAACTATCAAGCCGTATTGCTGCCCGATGGACATTATACACCAATCACACTGGCCAAGGAATTAGCAAAACACGGTTATACTCTCACCACAGGATTGCCGCACGAAATGACCCTCAAACATAATATGTCAAATTATTCAATGACTTTTGGAAAGTCTGACCCATTGGGATCTTTATTATGTGCCTCGGGCAAGACAATTACCAACACAGCCATACCTGTGAAATGGAAAGTCGCATCCTCTTACGAAGTCTATTGCGATTTAGTCCATAGTTACAACAATGGAGAAAAGTCTTCTCTTATGTCCAAATTCCTACCTAAGGGTAATCCATTTGACCTGGTAGAATACACTCCCATTTCTTTAAGCTATGATTTGTCTAATTTGGTAGAAAGCATAAACATCACCATCAAAGTGGACGGAGAGACGGTGGATTTCAATGGACGTCAAATCAATCTCGTTTTGGAATTCATATAATGGGCCGCGTAGAGGACAAACTCAAAAGGATTTACTATGGGCCTGAAGGCTATTGGAAAGGAGCGTCAGCTATCAAGAAACTCGCGACCGCGGCCAGGGTATCAGAAGAAACGGCTAAGAACTGGTTGAAAAAACAAACCCTCTGGCAGGTTTATCTTCCCGTGCCTAAGTACATTCCCAGGCCCAGCTTTACCGTAAATACCCCTAATGAAGTTCATCAGGCGGATTTGCTCTTCTTACCACATGACAAGGTGAGAAGAAAGACCTATAGGTACGCTTTGACTGTAGTTGATATCGCAAGCAGATACAAGGACGCCGAACCCATAATCAGCAAGGATTCTGGGGAAGTCGCAGAAGCCCTAGGTAGGATTTATAAGCGCGTCTTGAAATGGCCTAAGCTGCTGCAAGTGGATGCGGGAACGGAGTTCATGGGCGTGGTTACTAAGACCCTGAAAGACCACGACACTAAAATTAGGAGAGCCAAAGCTGAGTACCACAGGGGTCAGAGCATCGTCGAAAGATTTAATAAAACCTTGGCTGAGCGTCTCTTTGGGTACCAGTATTGGAAAGAGCTGGAAGATCCCTCCAAACGCAACAGGGAATGGACACAGCGGCTCCCCCAGGTCGTCGCGGCTTTGAACAACGAGGCGGCCAGGGCTACGGGAATGAAACCCAAGGATGCCATAAAAAAGAAACACGTGGAACACAAGTCCTTCGTCAGAAGTTCGAGGGTGGTCTTCCCCCATGAAAAGAAATTAGGTAATGTCACGGTCCGATATCTCTATGAGCCGGGTGAATTAGAAGGAGGATCCAAAAGAGCTACGGATCCTAATTGGTCTTTGGAAACTTACCAGATCCGAAGCGTAATAGCTAAGAAGGGTCAGCCCATCTTGTATTATCTTCACGATGGCCCCACACGTGGGTTCGTCATGGAAGAACTGCTTATCGTGTGATGTCCGAATGCTATCGTATGCACTCCGTCATCACACATCCATCGCTTACCGTCAAATGCAGACAGTGACACCTTCTCCTGCGTGACGTTATGTATCTGATGACCATAGCTGCGCAGGCTGTTCATCTTATGCCGCTGTTCCTTGCGTGTTCGTAATACGTTGAGGTAGGACTCGTGCGTAATGTCCTTCTTAACCACGTACTTTTTTACGCCTTTACCTTTCTTTTCTACGCCGTCTAACTTTAGCACGCTGTACATCTTTGGTTTCAGACCCACGTACTCTACTATGGGTTTTCCTAACATTTCGTCTTTCATCTTCCCAATTACCTTCTTATTCTTCGCAGAGTAAAGGAAGTGCTCCTTCGGGTAACCGCTGGTGTCGTACTCGTCTATGTCGGGGAGGCAGTCTTTGTAAACGTCTTCCGTTTGCACTTCTAGAATTAGGGAGTCGGTGTCTGTGTATAGGAGGCGACAGCGGTCTCCGTACTTTGGCTTAAGCTTATCGTAGTAGAACTCGTACATAAGCAGCTTCGATAGATCCAGCACCGTAAAGCCTGTGTAAACGGGCTTGTTTAGTAAGAGGTTTGCCCTTTTCATGTGAATCACGTAGAAGTTCAGCATTTCTACGTATCTAACGAAGCCTGGCTGTGACACGTATGCTTCTGCTTCCTCTTTGGTGCTGACTATTTTTACGCTTACGCGCTTGCGGATGTTCTCCATTGTCTTTCCGAACACGCTGTTGTTCATCAGTTTGAAGAGGTTTTTCTCGAAGTCATTTTTCGCTGCGGTACGCTTTTGCGTGTTAAAGTCAATGTAGGGGCGCATCCAGGGTTCCTGCGTGAATTTTAGGACTCTGTGGATCTTCTCTACGCGCATTCCGTGTCGCACGTAGAACTGCAGGTTGCGGTAATGTACCACATACTTCTTCTTATCCATCAGGTTCATAGTTAGTTTCCTGTACGGTTTGTAACCAGGGCACATTTGCTTTTGCAGCGGACTTAGCTGCTTAAATGGTATCTCTATCGCTTCTGGTGCTAAGGGGAACTCATTGTGTTCGTCGTGCAGGCGCTCTGGGTACTCCAGATCCACTTCTAAGACGTAACCCTTGTCTTCCTCCTTTCCTACCTGCATGTAGAAGTCTATCGGCTTCACTGGATCCCATTCGAAGTCTCTCACAGGTAGGTACTGTGACATTGCCCAACCATAAAGGTTATTCGCATCCAGGTAGTAAATGTATGTGGTTGGTTTCTCTGGGTCGTGCTCTACTAAGGGGTTGTTTGCGCGGGCGTAACGTCGGCTGGGTCCGCATACGCCGCCACGAATACCGTCTTCCATAAACCGATACATGTCGTACTCCGTTAGGAGATCCAACTGCGCATTTGTCTTCTTTAACAAAGCACTCCAGCTGAGCCCAGGAGCCGTGTAGAAATTAGCGGGATCCAATCCGTAATATTCCATAGCCATCTTTCTGAAGCTTTGGAAAACATCTGCGAGCAGCACTACGTCAGACCTTAGGTAGATGTCGTGGTAGTCGCCCATGTTCTCACAGGAGTACTTTTCCCACACGTCTAACGCATGCTGGTACTCCTCATCCTTTATACCAGACTCGTTTAGGGTGCTGTAGAAGCGATCTTTGGGTGGTAGGGGTTCTTTGAATCGATCCCAGGAGTCCATGTATTCGTATGGGTAGACTCCTTTCCTTTCCGCGCCGTATTGACTGGAAATGGGAAAGTTGGTGTTATACTTTACGAGGTTTGCTAAGGAGTCCGCCATAAACTGCTGCGAATCTAAGAACTTTAGCTTACCCACAGTTACGGACATGTAGCGCTCTTTGTTGTTGGGTATGCATTTGACGTCGGAGCCGTCTGTTCCTTGTAGTAGCAAATGGGAGTCGTAACCGCGGAGGTTGTGAAAGAACACCGGAATCTCCATGTCTGGATTTACTTTGAAGTTTATATTGCATTTCCAATGAGCCGCTCCTCTGTATTTACCAGTGATGTGGCAGTGATCCCTAACCTTATCCACATAGAAATCCTCAACAAATGCTTTGTGGCAGTGAATGCAGTGCGTGGAGGGCTTTCCCGGCTTCTCACCTTTCTTAGCATACTTCCCGCATTTAAAATGAGCTTCTCCTAGATACTTTCCATCTTCATCCCACGCTTTCTTGGCTCGTCTTCCAAACTGAAGAAGCGCATGTTGACAAATGTGGCATTTTTTTGCCTTGTTAAAAGCCTCCTGGTTCTCTTTGGTAAATTCCATCTTCTTTGGACGTCTTAATTGTTCTCTAATCTCCCCCTCCTCTTCTCGCAATGCTTCTAGAAACTCATTAGCTGCGTTCTTACCTCGGTAAATCACAGGAGGGTTTGCTTTACCGTCTGATCTGACTACTATGTAACCAAAGGAGCAGATCTCGTGTAATCCTACCTTATTCGTGGCACCACGTTTCTGCTCTTCCTTAGTTATCAACGCTTCGAAGTCTGCATATATCACGTAAGGCACTTGCATCTGCTTTTGATGGTTTGCGTATGAAAGCTCTTTGTTGGTGGGCATCTGGATCCGTTGCGCCACTTCTTCGACTCCGCGGCAGATCTCATCGTGTTTCTTTAGGGCATTTAAGGATGTAAATGACAGCAAGCAGCAGTCACAGAAGTACTTTTTGCCTTTGTGCTTAGTATGTCTGTAGAATAGTCTGCTAATGTGTTTAACCCATGAGTAGTGTCCGCCGTGGTAGAATAAATGTACGCGCTCTCCTTTACTTTTTGACAGAACTAACGGTACTATCGTCTGCTCTCTGACTCCGTAAACGTTAATTGCTAGATCGTTTATTTCCTCAAATATGGGGATGTCTATCAACTGCATGGGAAATTCCACACCATCCCACTCTAAATCATCTGTGCGATACTTACTTGTCCTACAGGGATCCTTCTCTGCTGGATACAGTGCAGACCTGATTGCCCACATAAAGCATCGATTGTCTTCATTCTTCACGTTTACAATAGCCTTCTTCCTTTCTACCCACGTTGGTAGCGGTACGTAACTCCCCCCTCGTATGGGTACGTACCTGGCCATACTTATCTCTATTCCTTCAACCTCCTCTACTGTCCAACCCGATCCTTCTTTCGTGTAGTTAGACAGCGACTCCATTATTGCTTCTAAGGCTTCACTGAGTGACCTATCCAGATTCGTGGATTCTAATATCACTAACGACTTTGATCGCAACATTGCTGTCGTCATTACCTCGTCTTTTGACAAACTTACTTCTACCATTATGCTCGCTTTCAGGGCTCCTAATTCTTCTATACCTTTTCGGAGAGTCCTTTTAACCTTCCTTTCTGACTGACGCCAAAACTGTCTAACGTCAATCTCACCGTTACCGGGTATTGACACCGTGCTGAAGTTGCTTTGGGATTCCATCTATATAATAGGAAATATTTTATACCTAATACCAAGCACTTTTTAGGTCGTCGTAGTCGTACTCACAGTCCTGACAATGCCAAAACAATTTAACCTTAGTCTCAAACTTCTTACCACATCCACAATCATAACTGCTCATACACTTCGTCTTCATTTTCAAATGCTTTTTCAAATCCGCTTCTTTCTTAAAAGTTCTCTTACATTCTTCGCACTCCATATATAGACTAACATATTTAAGTGCGCTGTTGCCCTCAACCACACTTGGAGTGGGGGTCGTCCGTAGGTGGATTTTTGACACGGGTCTTGCCCCGTGTTGAGATTGCGCTGGAACCCCCATTCCCTATACTACTAATAGACCTACTTTTCTTAATTGATTAATTGATTCCTACTTAAGTTTCGTGCTTGATAATCTGTTTTCTATGATGATCTACAATAATCAAACTTGACAAACATTTTGTCCATGACAATAGATATTTTATTCATATGTGATTTTGTACATAGTCATTTTTATCCACAAATATTTTTAGAATTTTGTATTTATGTATGTATACGTGTTCCTGTTTATATTAATATAAGAAGAACAGTTTTTATATGGGAATTCAGTTTCCCCCTACTGTTGTCCCCTCTTAGTATATTATCGTTAGTATGTACATTGTTCATTTCCGTTTGTATATTCTATATTTTTTTTATATATTTGTATGTTCATTATTTTTGGGAAAGTCATCAAATAAATAAATAAATAAATAAAAATGTTTAAAATAGGTATCTTGGAAATCACGCAAAGAACTTCTTTGCATACGAAACTTGATACTATTACTAAATCCACAGGCAGTCCAAACAAGGATCCTGTGTATGGTTTATAAGGGAATGTATGGGAGTTATGATTTAACAGATCAAAAACAGTTTTCCGTGTTTGATAAAACAGATCAAAACTTATTCGTTGTGACTGTTACAAATGTAATTTGTAATAACGAAACACATGATATCAAATGGAAAATAATCAAGAAAAGTCAGCCATATAGTAATCACAACAAAAAAATTAATGTAATTTATGTCTTAACGAGAAATTTATAATCATTTGTAAAAAGAATCTAGGTACCTTGAATAAGCGCAATGAATTAGCAACCCCATGTCCTCACAGAAATAGATATATACTCAAGAAATTCTACATCCCTGTGTAATATAAAACCGAACTGTCACTTTGCAACCTTTTTCATTTTAAATGCCAGCGGATTACACCAACGGTCATTCATTGTAACTTGCCTGATGAGTGTGGTCATTGCGACCATACGAAACAGATTTGTTGCATTAAACAATGAATCAATTCCAAAAGTCTTGATTTAGTTTAAACTATATTTACTGCTCCTTTAATGTTGAGCACTCTAGAAAACCATTCTACGAAAATAAGTTAAGTATGTATATAAATATAAATAAATATATATATATATATATTTAAGGAATACTAAATGGCGCACATGTCTATACGCTGTGATATAAACACGATGGGAGCTGCAGAGCAAGAGAGAAGTCGTAGAAAAACACAAGGCGTAACTGACTGTTTCTTTGACTTCTCAAGTGCTCTACAGCTCCCAGAGTGTTTATATCACAGTATATAGACTCAAGCGGACGTTTGATATCGCTTTTATAAAATATTTTTGAATGATTTCGTGCGACATATACACACGGTAGCCAGCCAATCAGCGTGCGCGTTATATCTCAAATATTTCATAAATATATATATAAATATATATATATATCAAGGGTACTGAGCAGTACATTACCAGGATCACTAATTATGTCTGGGTATTCCAAAGTAACAGATCCTTTTCTTTCAATATCATCCTACAGTCAAAAAAAAATCACAATATAATTACAAATTCTTCTGAAATGTACTCTACAACACTTGTACTGTACATTATTAGACTTGATACTTACCTTTGAAAATTCAGCCGAGTGTTGTTCAAAGTATGACATGAAAGCTTCTATCTTTGGGATGAATGGAGAACCTGGTACATATTCTGCATTATGTGTACAACATTGAAAATGTATAATAATTCATTAATTAAAATCGAAATTAAGGGGCAATTAATTAACCAATAAAAATTGGCTGAAATCCAAATAAATTTTTTTAAATCTTTTAGGTAAATTAGCGAAGAACAACATTTTCGTTTCCAAGATTTAAGTAAGCTGAATGATGAAAATAGAAAATGAGAAGAGAAGGAGAGAGAAGTAAGAGGATGAAGGAGAGAAAGAGAGAGAGAGAGAGGAGGAAGAGATGGGACTGAAAGTGAAAAAAATATGAAGTGAATCACCTAAATTTTTTAACTTGTTCACTTGGTAACTGTTCACATATTTTCCTCGTTTATTTAAACAATCTTATTTCCTTAGTTCAAATAAACAAAAGTTTACCTTCTTCAGGAAAGTACAAACTCCATTTCTTGTAAGGACAAGGGACCAATGGCGGCTGCTGTTGTGGTTGTCGTTGTCTGGGCTGTGGAGGTCTGTTGTTTGTTTGGCTTGATGTTCCACTACCAGAAGAACTGTTATTGCCTTTTATAAAACACAAAAAATAGGTGCAAAACACTGAGCAACAAATATAAAATGGCTACTTTGAAGAAAATCTAGTTGAGGAAACTTACCTCGTCTTCTGTAGCCTCTTCCACGTCCTCTCCAGTTACCTCTCCCTCCTCCTCCTCTAGAACTCATTCTTATTGCATTTTTAATCCAATATGCCAAGAATATTGCTCATTTATTACGACAAACCAGACTTTTGAAGCAGGAAAAACACTTTTTCATGTTTTGATCGCCGCCATTTTGAAATAAGCGCGCTAAAATAGTACGCCGCTGCTAATTGGTTAGTGTCTCAAAATAGTAAGCCAATAGGATGGGTCCTTATATCTGCTGCTAGATCCAATATGGCGTCCAGTGGCACAAAATTCGAGAGAAGAAGAAAAAGACCTTACGAAAATACAAAACAAAGGAGTCCAAATAAGAAAAAGGTGGACGAAAATTCCCCTGTGTTTGTATTCTTCAAGGAAATCCAGCAAGAGCTTGATTCGCGTTATGACAAGCACGAAAGAATAGTAAAGTTAAGCAGAGATGTGACCATTCATAGCAAGAGAATTATCTTCTTATTACAACGTGTTGCTGGGGCCGAAAGCAAAGATGATATACTGAAAGAAGCTGAACAGAAGCTGGTCGAAGTAAAGGAATACTTAAAGGGTATCGCTTTGGAGCTGGTGAACGAAGATCCGTACAGATTTGGAAAAGCATTTTCACCTGGGATACAAGAATACGTGGAAGCCCTCTCCTTGTACCATTACAACAAACACCTTTGCTTAATTTCTCACAAAGAAGTCCAAAATGAGCTCCGATTTTCTATAGGTGAAGAAATGATAGTGCTAAATCTAAGCCCTTTTGATTACGCTCTTGGGATTGCGGATTTGACTGGTGAATTAATGCGTCTCTGCTTGAATTCTGCTGCCAATGCTGACACTAACACACCCTTTGAGGTCTGTAAGTTCCTAAGATCCATCCATGATGATTTTGTTGCACTGGGGAACATCAACCGAGACGTTTCGTCTAAGCTTAGAGTGCTTAATACCAGTTTACATAAAGTAGAGAGAGCATGTTATAACTTGGAAGTGCGCGGATCTGAAATTCCCAAACATATGTTGGCTGACTTAGTAAGCTCTGCGGCTGATGATCAACAAAACAGTAACAATGATAGTTCACTGGTGTTGTAATTCATTAATCTAATTTTGGTTAAATAATAAAGAAACTGAAGTTAAAATACTCATCTTTTCCATCAGTAATAGTCTTTAAAATTGTTTTTCTATGACCTAAATGTGCTCTGCTGATATTCAATTTCACGTGACTAACTCTTTATACAATGAAAAGATATAACTAGCTAAAAACTAGTGTGAGCTGCGTCGGTGTTTCTAATGAAACAGTAATGATGAAAGGGTAAATTATACACCGTGAAAAGATGAAAAAACTTACTGACGTTTCGGACGCTAGTCCTTCGTCGGAGTAAAAGAGAAAGAAGTGGTAGAAAGGAGTGTATATATGATAGAATAAGACAAAAGAAACCAATGAGAGCAAGGTAGGCAAGGAAACAAAAACAAACAATCAAAAGACAAAAGAAAAGGTTAGTTGAAAATAAAGCGTTCATTAATCCCGTTGGGACTAAGAGTGCCCAATAGGTGAATAAGCCGCATTTCTTTGGTCTTGCGACAATCATTGTTGCCGTTAAGCAAAGAAAGACCGAAAACAATGAAGTCAGAAAGAGAATGGTTAGCTAGATTAAAATGGCGGGAAACTGGTTTGGTGGGATCGTTATTGCGAATATCATAAAGATGATTGCAAATGCGATCACCAAGACGGCGGCCAGTCTCGCCCACATACAAAAGATTACAGCGGGTACATTTAATACAATATACAACATTAGAAGTGGTACAAACAAAATGGTCAGTGATTTTAACAGTAGATTTAGGACCGACAACAGAAGTGTGAGAGGCTATGTGAGGACAAGTATAACAACGTTTACGAGAACAGCGAAAAGTACCAGGTTCTTTGTTAGAGGGAAGAACTCCCTTGACCAAGAAAGAACGGAGATTACGATCACGTTTATAGGAAAAGAGAGGGCGGTTGTTGAAAATAGCAGAAGTGCGAGTATCAGAGTCAAGCAGAGAAGAGTTGCGGTTAACAATGGGTTTAATGGAAATGTTCATAGGATGATACGTAAGAGTTAAAGGAATGCGGTCATTAGAGGGACGAGTGTGAGGAGTGAGAGCGGTGGTACGATCAATAGTAGAAACTTTACGAATGGCGCGATCAATAACATGAGCAGGATAATTACGCTTAAGGAAGAAGGAACGCATCTCAGAACATTTAACAGAAAAATCAAGATCATCACTACACAAACGACGAAGACGAAGAAATTGCGAGAACGGAATAGCGTTAAGAGTGTGCTTAGGATGAGAAGACGAGTAGAGTAAATAAGAATGAGAGTCAGTAGGTTTGTAATGGACACTAGTGCTAAGACGGTCGTCATTAACACTAAGCAAGATGTCAAGGAAAGTGACTGATGTTTCACTAACCTCCCACGTAAAGTCTAAGGCAGGGTGAAAAGAGTTAACAAAAGAGATGAAAGAATCTAAGTCATTACGCGAACAAGAAGTAGCACCAATACAATCATCAATATACCGTCCAAAAGACTCAGGTTTAGGTCCAGTATATTGTTGAAAAACAAGGTTTTCGATATAACCAACAAACAAATTGGCATAACTAGGGCCCATCTTAGTACCCATAGCAACACCGTTTACCTGCCGATTATACCGATCACCGAAAGAAAAACAATTGAGAGTACCTGCCGATAATACCGATCACCGAAAGAAAAACAATTGAGAGTGAATTTTTTACAATGCACTACTTCGCAAGTAAACTGATCTCTCAATAAGTCCAATCCGATATAACAATCATTTGTATTATCATCATTAGTATATGCCCTAACTAGGACTGCATAACTATTCACTATCTAGACAGTATTCACTCGACTGCGCACTCATTGATCCATTTCCGATAACCTTTCTTGATATTCTAGCCACAAGTCTGTCACACAATGTTTTTTCAGCCTCGTCTCGATGCGCGTTCCAATTCTCGGAATTCACTCACAAGGAAGTAAGTTTTTCCAAGAAAGCTGCTTCTTCGTTGTTTGCGCAATTCTATTGCAGAGGGAGTGGTTTACAATATTTTTCGATCTTTTTCGATCTCCAGCGCTTTGCAGTGGACGTTAGAAGGTTCATTTATATATAATCTCGAAATCTGTAGAAAGGTAAGCATCAACGTAATGTTGATAGCCATGCTCTTGTTCTAGCTCTACTTGAAGAGTTAACTAGGTAAAAACTAGTGTGAGCTGCGTCGGGGTTACTAGCTAGTGTAACAGTGATGATAAGGTACTTACTGACGTTTCGGACGCTAGTCCTTCGTTTACGAACTTCATGGCTCAAAAAGGTGTCGGGTGCATTTTGAGAAATGAGTCATAAAGACTGAAACTTTTTTCGTGTTTTTGACTTTCTAGCAAACTGTTGACTTTCTAGCAAATAAATACTTCGAAACTACCTGCTTTATTTACACAGTAAACCGATTGTCTTTCTTTGGAAATTTGTTATTTGAAATGGAAAGGTTGTTACTGATTTTTCTGTGATTCTATTTGTGTTGAGTTTTAACGAAACTCCTAATTTATATTTCGCAAAAACCTATTTTATCAGCCTAGAATCATATTGGATATCACTAAACTAAACATTGTAGCGACTCTAAGTACCAAAGCGTTTTACGAGAAATCGAGAAACCGTAATCTTGTGCTTCCTCATTTCACCCTCTCTCGAATACACAGAAAGATAGATATATAGTTTTCTTTCGAATGATAGTTACTGGGTTTCTTTCAGGAGAGGAGAGACAGAAACGGTAAAATCGAAAGAATAAATTCAAATAAGTTCAATAATTATCGATGCTGCAAGATAAATACTAGTACTTATGTTTAGCGAACATTTCCGTGTTATGACTAAAAAATGATCGTATCCAATCAAATCGTTTAAAATTTTACAGACGAGAGCGACGTTTTCTAATAATATATTGAATAATCTATCAAAGCCTAATGTATGTACAGTCTGGTAAACAACCGGATAGACAGATGCATAGTGTTATACTGAATACTGGCTTTTCTAACATCGACCCGGTAACCGGTCGTTATATCTCTTATTGCTTCAAAGTCTAGTGAATGATTGCAAATCGCCTGTTTCAAGGGAAGGTGAATCTCATTTTGCCTTGCGTGTTTATGATTATATTTTTGTAAACTTTCTTCCAGTACTGTACCTTGGCCATGGCAGCCGCAATTGTCGTTCTGGGTCACTACAAAGTCAATTTGCTTGACAAGTTAGGACAGGGAATGTTTGGAATCGTGTTTCGAGGTACGTGATGTCCATCGGTCTTAGCTTAATCTTTTAAAGTTGAGGGGAAAGACCTATCCTACCGATTGCAGAATATTTAGGAAAACCCCATGGGGAAAAAACACAATACACCATGAACGGGGACAGATGTGTATGACCTCTTGGAAATACTTTGACGAGATTGCAATGCCTTCAATCCCGATACGATCTTTTTCAAACGCCCTGTATTGGTATTCAGAGGTTTAGATGGAATTTTGATTTATTTGAAAGGGACGGACGCACGGCGAGGCATAAAGGTGGCTGTAAAGCAAATGGAGCTGAAGAAGGACGATAAGGGCGGGGCTGACAAAGTAGGAAGTGATGCAATGACAGAAATCAAGAACTTGCAGGTGAATTTTAAAAAACTTGTTCGGTACCCTGGAACAACCTCTGGGCTAATTAAATTCAGGGAGAAAAAGTGAATTTTTTTCTATCCTTTCGTTCAATCTCCACATCTTTTGTTTTAATTGTCTATTCACAAGTATTTTCTGTTTTCAGAAACTCCCGTCCCACCCCCACATAGTCAAGTTTTTCGACTTCCACTTCCAAGCCAATTCTTTCTGGATGGTGATGGAGTTTTGCAACTTTGGCGATCTAAAGCAGTACTTTGACAAGTACAAGCCCATAGACTTTGTAACCAAGGTAGAATTCATGCAACAGGCAGCTAGTGCCATCCGTCACTTGCATGGGCTGCCTGTTCCGATTATACACAGAGACTTGAAGCCAGCTAACCTCATGTTGCATTATACGGGCAACAGACCAGTCATTAAAGGTAATTTCCTGTGGCGTATGCGCATGTTTCTTCTTGTTAGACTTACAGGCAGCCCAATTAACTATTACGTCATGATGGCCCTCGTAACTAGAACCCAGAGCCTCTCGTTCAAAGCCAACCACAATATAGTATTGATATACTAGGATCAGCTCAATTTGATACATTACAACTGCAGTAAAATTATATAGTTTATATATATTCTCATATACATAGCATTGAGTCTCAGTACTTTATTTGGATACATATTATTATCAGTGCGTGTTTCTATTTTTAGTGACTGACTTTGGCTTAAGCAAAGTTGCCGAAGACAAGGCAGACATGGCAAAAACGTACATGATGTCGACCCTTGGAGGAACACCGGTATTCATGGCCCCAGAAATCTTTATGGAGCAGAAGTATACATCCTCTGTCGATGTGTTTGCGCTTGGTTTGGTGTATTTAGGCATGCTTAACTATGATAAGATCGGCGACATTTTCCCGGGTAGGTTCCAACTCAGTAAGCTAGCCTGCTTAGCGGTCTTTGTGGTGAAGTGGAGAGAGGGAGGGGCAGAAGATATAGAAAAGGAAAGGCCCTCCTCCCTGGTTCCTTTCAGTGGACTGCTTCGCAGGCTCAGTGTTTCACAGGACTGGTGAGTAGGTGTTTTATCCAAACAAGCCCCGTCACATAGTCTGGCATATTTCAACTGAGTACGATTGTAGCGATTGTAGCGATTGTACGATTGTAGCTGGATCTTAGTCTACAGTACTGACTATTAATCGTATCGATACGTTTATTCGATGAGATAAATCGCACGTGAACAACAAAAAACATTTTATATCATTTACTTATTTTGTTTTCAGTGCTTGGGTCTGGCTTTCTGATGATGCCATTAGGAATGGCGATAGCGCAGGCGCTGAAAACAGGATCTGCTCCACCAAAACCTGTTGAGATAAAGCCTAGCGAGAGTAAAGACATGAAAGAAGTAAAAGAAGTTATCAGAAAAATGGTGATGGCTAAGAAAGAAGATCGTATGAAAATTCAAGAAGTTAGCACCACACTGAACAATATTTTCGGTAGGTCTATTTGGGAGCTATGTACTCGAGTTACTACGTTTAATTTGAATTTTGTTAAATACTTTCCATTGAACAAAGAAAGAGGATATCAAAAATATAAATTCGAAAGTGCCTATTCTGACTTCAAGGTGGATCAAGTAACTCCTGACAATCCCTCATAGTTGGTATTATTCATTCCCACTTTTTTGAAACATGTTTGTAATCCTTCCAGATAAACTTAAGGACCGTCTTCCTCCCCCACCCACTCCTCCCACCGAGATCACAGGAGCACAAGCTGCAGGAGAAGATCTACCTAAAGATGAAGCTAGTGACGACTCGGAAGAGGGGGGCATTGGCTACCTATTGCTGAGGCAGGCTGCTGCTCAAATGTTAGAGGTACGTTCAGCTGTGCTTTGAAACATGCCGTCACAAAATATTGATACAAATCTGTGCATCCTTTCCGGGCACATTAGAGCGAAGAGCATCCTATGTTTTCAATTTTCGAAATATTTTTTTTTCTTCAGGATGGTTGAACTACTAACAAAGCTGATTTTCCTTAAATATCATATTTCGTTACTAATCTAGGAAAAGGGAAGGCCCAGCGAAGAAGACAATGCTCAAGAAGACTTGTTAGGAGGTGGCAGGATGCCACTCTTGGAAATGCTGTTACTACAGGCACTAGGAGAAGGAGGAGGAGACGACAAAGAATTACCTGGAGGAGTGAGTATGGAAATCACGTCTATACTATAATACAAACTATTATCAATTATTATTGCAAAATTGTATATTCAATCAGATGTTGTTTTTTCGTAGCTCAAAAAGGGAGACAAAGTCCGCGTTGAAAGTGACATTGAGAGGGCAAAACTCCTTCAAAAAGAGTATGGTGGTTGGACAGATTCTATGAGAAAGGTGAGACGGCATTGCACTGCAAAATTCTCTTCATGTGCTAGAAATCCATAATCTGTGTGTCAGAGAAGAGTGTGTCAGTAATAGCTCAGTCTTGTATGGCGCCTCAAGGAGGTTGAGGACGGCCTGATATGCAGGCTAAATTAAAGTTAAGAAACAAACGTCAGTGTTTTTGCGTGAATTTTATCCCGTGTCCCGATCTGAGCATGATAAATGTATTTTGAACACCATAAAGAATTTTTAAAAATTCTTTTTCAATTTAACCCGTTTTACAGCACCTTGGAAAAGTTGGGGAAGTTTTGGGGAAGTTTCTTCATGTCATCAAAGTCAAGTTCCCGGATGGAAATTCGTACGTACATGCATGCTTATATTTTCATATATTTTTATACCTAAAAGATAAGCCATGTAAGAAGGTTACTTCATAAAAGATTATAAAAAGCCCAAAGGTTTCATCCTCAAGAAGTCAAGTTTTTGTCATCGTTTTTGGCCCTCTTTACATGGGATTATAGGATATTATCCCTGATATTGTTTCCGAGTTGTATATATATATATATATATATATTAATTTTTTGTTACAGCTGGTCCTATAACCCTTCCTTACTCGAGAAAGTCAATTCTGACGGCTCTAGCACTCCTATTGTGGATGCAAGGCAGTCAAGATTGGAAGAGGTAACCGGCCATGATTTTAGTGCTTGTTATAATAATAACATCTTTTATTGAAGTAATTCGAATATTGCTTATAGTATCCAGCATTTGGTGTAGCGCGACTACGGCAAAGTTCATGTATTAATTCTTACCTATTGAGAGCATGGTTGACCAGATCGAACCCTGAAAAACCTCTTGGCTGATCTAAGTCAGGGCATGGCTAACTCACAGATCAAACCCTGAAACAACCTCTGGGCTGATCTAAGTCAGGGCATGGCTAACTCACAGATAGAACCCTGAAACAACCTCTGGGCTGATCGAATTGGAATTAAGCGTTGATAAGATACGGATAATCGAGAAATTATTTCTGATGAGTTGTTTTTATGGTTGATATCTGTTGCGCATGCTAAACATTTCAGGTTGTTCGAGGGCTGTTCCATAGATTTGATGTGGTCCAAATACCGAAGGAAAGGAGTGTGGTGGAATTATTGCAAAAAGGTCATGGTGGATGGAATGATAGAATGAAACTTGTAAGTATGATAGTGGTGATCCAGCGAGGATATTGCTTTTAGGTGGGTTGGGGAAGGCGTATGTATGTTATCTCTGTTCTTCTCATAAGTCCAAAGGGGAACGCTAGCCTTCATCCCCTCCTTTGATTGTCCTAGCTACCAGCGGCTAAAGCGGCTAAAAAAATAGGGTTTTTCTTGCTCCACTACTGGCAGTGTAGCAAATGAGGCCTTGAAACCAAAAGCTAATCAGAGACGCAAAGCATTAAGGAAAAAAAGTCCTTTTTTCACGAGGGTAGCACTTAATAGCCAGTGGCTACCAAACCTGTGGCCCTCATTCCATGATCGAATTGGAATTTAGGAGTTGATTTTTGTGGAGGGAGGAAAACCGGAAAACCCGGAAAACCTTCAAAGCACAGGAGAGAACCAACAAACAACTCTACTCATATACTACATCGAACGCGGCGGGACTCGAGCTCGGGTAGCATTGATGAGAGGCGAGCGCTCACACGGCTACGCCACCCGTGCTTCCCAAATGATAAGGGATTTCATATAGTCAAAATAGAGCTAAATAGCCAATGAAATTGTTTGGTTATCAACCGTACGTGTTATGGTTAATATTCCAGTGCCTAGGGATCAAAGGAATGGTGAACAAAGTGGACAAAGATGGAGATGTGTTTGTGGAGTGTATTAACGGTGATGAGTAAGTAAAATGAAGTTGCCGTTGATAAACACGGAGAAGGTACTCGTGCAGTGATGAAACGTTTTGCCAAATATTCAGTGTCTGCCGATGACAAGTACAGCTATTTACGATAAGGTATATACGTTTTATGGTCAGTTCTATTCTCAAATCGTGTGAATTTGAACTTTGCAGTTGGACTTTTAACCCCGAATTGCTGATCAAGGTGGAGCCCGATCCCAATGTCAAGAAAGAAGCTGGAGATTTTGTGTTAGTAATGGACGATGTGGAGAACGTGAAGCAGCTTCAAGTCAATCATGGTGGATGGGTGAAAGGCATGGAAAAGGTAAACGCTGATTAATTAATACAGGTTCAATCGATTGATTGAAAATTCTAAAAGTATTGCATGGAAACGTTGTCATTTGCAGTGCTGTGGCCATACTGGGATCATCAAGGCTGTTCTACCGAATGCACGTTTGAGGATTGAAGTGGCTCATAACACATGGATCTTTAATGAAAAGGCTATCAAACTAGTAGCCAAGGGAGGTAAGAACTGATTAATTTGGGTGGATAACAGTCCCCTTCACAGTTCCCTGCGCCATCTTGAAAGGTAGCCGTGCCTTTGCATCGAAGCGAGACGAACGGTGAGCTGGCAATGATAGAGACCTTTTTTAACACCTTAGACAATTATTCACATGTCTATCATTGCAAGCTCACCGTTCGTCTCGCTTCGATGCAAAGGCACGGCTACCTTTCAAGATGGCGCAGGGAACTGTGAAGGGGACTATTGGATGGATGGGAATGGGTGGATGAATGTAAGGGCGAAGAGTGTAGATGATTGGAATAATATGGGTGATCGGACAATATTGATTGATGGACAGCATGAATGGATAGTTAGGTAAATGGATGAATGGAAGGATAGATAGATAGGTGGTATGGATGTAGATATGATACAAAACTGCAAACAATTTAACCGTGAAACTTTAGTAATACTAAATAGCACAATGTCATGCAAATTCCATTGTTTTCTATTGTTTAATTAGCACTATTTAGTAATTAGTGTTTCACGGATTAATTGTTTGCACTCTAGAGGGAAGGCATTTAACCCATGAAATAAAAAATACTAGTCAACGTGTAATACTCAAATAGACACAAACGAAAACAATGAAATTAGGGTCTACTAAAGTGTATTAATCAAATATCTATTTCACGGGTTTAATGACTTCACTCTATTGTTTGCAATCTAGTATATATGCATTCATAGATTGGGCAGTATGAATAGTCAGGACAATATGGATGGATGGGACAGTATGGATGGATGGAGCAGTATGGATGGAAGAGACAGTATGGAAGGATGAGACAGTATGAATAGACTAGACAATGTGGATGGATGGGACAGTATGGATGAATGGGACAGTATGGATTGTCCTGCAGATAATACCCAGTGAGGTGCTTTATGAGGCAAAATATTCAGGTCTTTAAAAAAAATTTTTTTTTACGTTGCAGAGGAAATGTTGGAAGCGATTTTGAGAAGAAAATTGAAACTCTGAACAGGTTGTTCAGGAAAAAGGAATGATGAGGAATGATAATTTGACCAACCTACTCCACTTAGTACGTCGTTCTGAGATTTTTACTCTAAATCTGAGATCGAATTAGAATTTCGATTTGTAGATTTTAACATGGTGAGTGTGAGCAAATTTATGCCTGCTCATCGATAACTGGGGATTCTAGTTCAATTATTTATTTTTCTTTTACCAATACATAGGAATCAGAACATTTGAATATATTTTGGGTACTTTTCTCACCTAAATTGCATTCACCCCATCCTTTATACATTTTCATATTATCAATATGATATTTCGGCATTGTTCAAATATGGCCGGCTTGGATTGAGTTAAACATTGCATCATATTTTTTTAATTTGATTTTGTTTTTTCGCCACACCCCTTAAAATACCAAAAGCTGAAAATGAAAGTACAATCAACTTCCTACAGTGTTGAGCTGACAGAGAGGGGAGAATTCAGAATTTCTTGGTGAAGGAAATCAATGCTAGATGGGGCTTTCGTTTCGAAATGATGAAAGTGGCACGATTTTGAAGGTCAACAACGAGATAGCAGTACCCCTCCTATCAAATGAAATAATAAAAATGTTAACCAAACAAACATTAGGAGAAATAAAAGAAATACCACATAGAAAATTGACTTCCCAACAGCATTACAGTACGCTGATTTAATGTAATGTCCTACAAAAAAGATGATTTTACATCTCCATCTCTATGCTTAACTTGAAACAAGCACTTCGTTTACATATCTAGTAGACTATACTTGTAGCTATTGGTCATACTTAGATTATGTTTATTTAGATTCATCTTGAACACTTACTGCTGTATCTCAGTTGTCAATGTTTTTGATTTTCTAATGTTTAGTTTGATTGAAATAATTAAAAAACAAACTCCTCAATTTAACTAGTACAATTTACTGCTTAATATCCCCCAATATATCAAATCAAATCCTAGACAATTTTTTAAAAATACAACAACTGATACAAGATCTGCTTCAATGAAGCTTGAATAATTAGAACTTATCAAAGAGATTCATGTGAAAACTATAACATGAACTAATGATAAAATAGCATGCAAGAACTGCTAAAAAATAAACGGATAAGAAACTGTTAAACTGTTTATTAAGAAATGCTAATAGTAAAATTTTGAATGTTACCTCGTTTCTTAATTTAGATAAATGTTCTCCATTTGAATGTCAGTAATAATAACCCATGATCCAGCAACATCTAAAAATGAACTATTTTAAAGTTTTACATATTTTTCGTTATTAGCGGTTAAGTTGTCCTCGAGCTCCTACTAAACGACAAACGACAACTTTTACAAATCAAAAAACAATTAGAAATTGATGAGTTACAAAATCTTTAGTTTTTGCCAGCAATACTGAGCAGCATCCTTCAATATTTTTCTTTCGTCTTTGATTTCTGCAAGTATCTTGGCCTCTTTACGGACATCATTGAGAGCACTAATGCGCTGCTGAAAGTTTGGTTTACATTCCAACCTCTCTGATTCTATCAAGAGGTCAATGTACTGTATCTCGGACAAAGGGTTTGGTCTCAAGGATATTTCCTCTAGACGACGAATGATACTATTAGCTTGTCTGAGCATACCAAATACGGTGAGGTACAGATTTTGGAGGTCTTCTTTCAAGCCTGCAATGACCTTTTCTGTTGCTGTCTTCTTGCTTGCTGCTTCGTAATATCGGTTTTTGAGCTCTTCTGAGGTTATTGTTTCTGTTTCCTGGTAGAGCTCGAATCTATAAGCGTTGTTGACGTGGTTATTCCAATAGCATTTCTCTGGACAAATATTGCACTGACCGTTGCTTCCCATTGCAGCGCAGCCAGCTTTATCTTCATCTCTAGGAATACCACAAGGATAGTGGCATGTCATCTGACATCTGAGACAGTTAGTGACATATTCACCTCTTGGCAGATCAACTTTACGTTGTTTAGTCACGTCAGCTTTGTATCTGAAATCTTTGTTTATCAGCATGTCCTTCTCGTGTACTTTTATGACTCTCTCCGCCTGGCGTAACTCGTCAGCTTTGTCCAACCCAGCTCGGATGTTCTGCTGAAGACGTTGAATGACGTGTTCTAGATGTTCCCTTTCCTCAAGAAGCTCCCTTATCAGTTGCAGGCTTACACTCTGTGCCTTGCCAAATGTTCTGAAGAAATCCTTGTAGCTTTTTTCTCCCATTTTCCAGTACATTGAATTAAAGGTCATGTTATTGCTGGCTTCTTCATCCTCATCCTCGTCCTCTTCCTCCTTATCCTCTTTCTCAACTTCACTAAAGAGCGCAGAGTTGTTAAACTTGAAGCTTTTTTGAAACTCAAACTTTGCCTCCTTGATGGCAGCAAGCACTGGGGCTTTGTTACCATATGCAAATGTCACCATTATAAAGATATTCTGACCAATATCTTTTCCAAACATGCCGAGTATGGAGTCAAATATGTATCTCTGGGTTGGAGTTAGTCTGGCCTCAGGAGCTTTGACAACAAAACCAATACCATCAAGATGATCAATACCTTGGGGTCCCTTGAGGGAGAAGAACTCTCTGATCTGATTGGTTATCTTCCTATCTCTTTGCAGACCCTCTGTGTCACCAAAGCCAGGAGTGTCGATAATGGTCAACGTGAATGGTAACTTCCCCTGGTTGTCTTGCTTGTGGATAGTATAGGCTGTGATCCACTTTGTTTGGATGTGAGCCTGTGAACCTGAGCCTTCATCGCCAATTAGTTTGTATCGATGATCATCTTCGTAACGTACCCCCATGATGTAGTTAACCAGTCCATTAATCAAAGTGCTCTTCCCTGCGCCAGTAGCTCCAACAAGCATAAGAATCTTTTCTTTACCAGGAGAAGACCAAATTGTCTTGCTGCCAACGTCGATTTTACGTATGTTGTGTGCTTTATTTTCCATCGTAAGGGATGTCGGTAAACTCCGTATCTGTGGGGTTGCCATGCTGCCAGTTGATAACTATATGAACACAGAGAAATAGTCATTTTACATGAATTGTTTTTTCTGTCATTTCTCACTGAGAGTCATTACATAAACAGATTTTGAGAAGGTCTATATTGCAAGTAGAAATAGTGGACTGAAGAAGAAGGAGAGAAAAAGTTTTATTGGGAGGGACTTGGTACTTCAGAGATCGAGTAGCTACTTCAGAGAGTAGCTAGGAAGACATTAATATCATAGGTCTTCATTAATACACCGATTTTTTTTTGTTGTTTTTTTTGTTTTTGTTTATCTTTTATGCTAGTAGGTTTGTTCTTTTGTATGGTAACATTCGTGTTTATACTCACACGGTTGTAAGTTAATAAGGCCCCGTCCACACGTACCCGGAAATTTTTGTATCCGCAAATTATTTTTTGCGGATACGAAAATGTTCGCGTCCACACGCAGCGTATTCAAATCGTTTTCAAATCGTATTCACTGTCCACATGTATCCGGAAATTTCTTGATCCGCCCTGATTCACGCTAGTGCCTAGTCCCTTTGGCGGATAGTATTTCTTATTGAGCATGCGCAAAATCGTGTTTACGTCAGCGTATTCGAAAATTTGCGGATACGACCGTCCACACGTATACGTATTCGGAGCGTATTCGAAAATTTCCACTCTGAAGACCGTTTTCGAAAATTTCCGGATATGGGTACGGGCCTTAGAAAAAAGTATCTCCTCAGTTGTTTCGCGATGTGTACGGGTTCATGTATTCGATGATATGCTCAATCGCGTCACTTGATCATAGTTACAAATAATCATGAATACATACACCTACTTGCAAGAAGGTTGTCATTACAAGAATAGAACATTTGTAATTGGGTAACTATTAGTGATTTAGTAAATTAACCGATTAGGAATAAATTATCACTGTCGCCAGGCAGCGGTTACTTTTCCAAGTCTGAAGTGAAATTAGTATTTTTCTTTTAGTATTGTTATTAGGTCAACCTATTTACAATGTTACACGAGCAGAAACTTTCAAAAACAAATACTGATCTTATTTTTTATTCATTCATTTTCGTTTTAAGTTTGAAATTGCATCTTCATCTGCATGCTGGTTACATCATGTCGTCCAAAATTATTTTTTCTTACTGATAAATTTGAATATGACGTCAGTGATAGAGTGCACGCACTAAAACCGTGAACATTAAATAGTACCAAGAGAATATGAACTCTTGATAGTACTAATTAGTACTATTTCATACAGAATCCTTTGTTTTCTATTGTTTAATTATCACTATTTAGTGCTAAAAATTAGTATTTGTTTCACGGATTTAGTGTGAGCACTCTAGACTAATTCATTCCTAATCGGTAAATTTACAAAATCACTATTTTACTAAATTACAAATGTTCTATTCTGGTAGAGTACAAACACTATAAGATTGTAACATAAATACCACTAAATACTGCTAAATTATGCTAATCCTATTGTTTTCTTTTGTTTAATTAGCACTATTTACTACTAAATAGTGCAAAGTGTTGCAGAGGATGCCTATCTTTCCAGTTAGGAAGCGAGTTAGGAAAAGAGTTAGTAAGCGAGTTAGGAATCGAGTTAGGAATCGAATGTTATTTTATTACAGAATATTAAATATATATATATTAATGCCAAAAAAAAGAAATCGCAAGTAAAACGTCTGCATCAGCAGTGTTACGCAACGTAAGACATAAGAGACGTGTTGACTGTCACTCGTTCGCTGACAAAAATGTTTGCTGGCTCAAACATAGTGTTGTCTGGTTTTTACTACCCGATGAGTCTAATTTTCTTAAATGTGAAAAAAGTCATACCCTATTCAAAACAAGTCGGAAAAAGAATGGACCGTCGAGAAATATAAAAAACCTAATGGTTTTTACTTATCAAAAAGCGTTTTATGTGTTTTTTAATGTCCTCATTTGATTACGATTTTGGTTCATCGATCTAACGAGATGCTGGAATTTGAGCTTATTTTAAAACTTTCAAATATTTTTAGTTAGTTCTTCGAAAATAGTGTTTAAAGAAGATGTTCTGAGTTTTTAATTTGTTAAAAGCTTGATTTCCGCGCCATTTTTCTTTCCAAAACCTGCCAAGATGGCCGTATTCAAAATTCATTATCTCAAAAACAAGCTCAGGACACCCTATTTTTCTTTTCTTTTTTGAAATCAGCGTTAAATTCTCTATAAAATATCTTCCTAAGAACATTTTGTAATGATTTCTTGATAAAGTAGCTAGTCACCTTAGGACAATCTTGGCTAAAATGTATACAGTACCCTGTTTAAGACAACAAGGCCAAAAAACCTGATAACTTCTTATCATATTATCCACCTTCGAAGACTCATGATTAAAGTTTCATAGTGCTTGATTTCCTAACTCGGTTCCTAACTCGGTTCCTAACTTGCTTCCTAACTTGTTTGTTAGTTTGTCTCAGTGTTGCATACTTTTAGTGTTTGTACTCTATAACAACCTTCTTGCAAGTAGGTGTAATTACCGGAAGTGTATATTGTAACATATCCCCTTTTTCTAAACTGAACAAAACATTAGAGTGCAAACAATATAACCGTGAAACTTTAGTAATACTAAATAGCACAATTTCATGCAAATTCCATTGTTTTCTATTGTTAGTAATTAGTAATTTACGGATTGTTTGAACTCTAAGGGTAAATACTCTAAATATTGCTAACGAGTTACAGCTATAAGAAATTTTTTGTATGTGAATCATGTTGAAATCATTACTTAAAGTCATCAGGTAAAACTGACTAAAATTTGATTGAAATGTATGTGTCTGTAAGTCAATGTCTCATTTATCAGTCTATTCCACTAAAAAACATTGTCGTCTTCGATGGGACTTCCCTTTTCCTAGATTAGTAACGAAATATGATATTTAAGGAAAATCAGGTCCAAAAAGCGTTTGTACCATTACTTGCAATTAGCTTTGTTACTAGTTCAACCAGCCTGAAAAAGACATTTCGAAAATTGAAAAGAATGCTCTTCGCTCTAATGTGTCCGGAAATGATGCGCAGATTTGTATCAATATTTTGTGACATGTTTCAAAACACGTACAGCTGAACCTACCTCTAACTTTTGACCACCAGCCTGCCTCAGCAAAGGGTAGCCAGGAAGACGGTCCTTACGTTTATCTGGAAGGATTACAAACATGTTTCAAAAAAAGCGAGATGGGAATGAATAATACCAACTATGAGGGATTGTCAGGAGTAATTAACTGATCCACCTTGAAGTCAGAATAGGCACACGAATTTATATTTTTGATATCCTCCTTCTTTGTTCAATGGAAAGTATTTAACAAAATTCAAAACTATAAACTCGAGTACATAGCTCCCAAATAGACCTACCGAAAATATTGTTCAATGCGGTGCTAACTTCTTGAATTTTCATACGATCTTCTTTCTTAGCCATCAACATTTTTTCGATAACTTCTTTTACTTCTTTCGTCTCTTTACTATCGCTCGGTTTTATCTCTACGAGTTTTGGTGGAGAAGATCCTGTTTGCAACGCGTGTGCTATCACCATTCCTAATGGCATTTTAAAGTCAGACACTGAAAATAATACGAAAACATGAATAGGTAAAATTAACTAAAATATTTTGTTGTTCTCGTGCGATTCATCTGATCGAATAAACGTATTGATACGATTACTAGTCAGTACTGTAGGTCTTCTTAATCTCCAATCGTAATCAGTTGAAATATGCCAGACTTAGTAAAACTGTGATGGGGCTTTTTTGGATGGAAGACCTATACTCACCAGTCCTGTGAAACACTGAGCCTTCGAAGCAGTCCACTGAAAGGAATAATGGAGGAGGGCATTCCGTTTTCTATATCTTCTTCCCCTCCCTCTCTCCACTTCACCACAAAGACCGCTACACTAGCTAACTTACTGAGGTAGTACTTACAAGGTAAAATGTCGCCGATCTTATCATAGTTAAGCATGCCTAAGTACACTAGACCAAGCGCAAACACATCTACAGAGGATGTATACATCTGCTCCATAAAAAATTCTGGGGCCATGAATACCGGTGTTCCTGCAAAGGTCGACATCATGTAGCTGTTTGCCATGTCTGCCTTCTCTTCCTTGTCTTCGGCAACTTTGGCTAAGCCAAAGTCAGTCACTAAAAATGTAAACACGCACTAATGAAAATATGCATCCAACTAAGTTACTGAGTTAAAATACTGTGTTGGCTTTGGACGAGAGGGTCTGGGTTACCAGACCTGATCTGACTTATGACGAAGCACTACAAACTACCAAACTCCAAAGACTTAACCACCGAAGACAAGAGCGCTGTCAAAAACTCTATAAGAAAATACTAACTCAAAATAATAACAAGCTCAGTGAACTTTTACTTAAGAACAGTTTCTTACCAAGTTGTATTAGAATGTGGGATAGCATGGACATTTAAAGATGTTTCGATTGTTTTATTGTAAACACTAATACATTTGAAGATCGGATTTATACTTATCTTCTTACCCTGTAAATTAATGTAATATTTCTTTCATGTCTCTCATTTTCAACATTTTTATAATTCTAAATATTTCATATTTTGCATTGCATCATCTTATTGTAAATATCATATTTTTCAAACTTTGTGGTTTGCTATTAATATGTTAATAAACTATATATATATATATCTACCAGGACCATCACGGCGTAATAGGGTTACTCCAGGGTTACTGGGTTGCCTGTAAGTCTAACAAGCCGGAAGCAAGCACCCCATTAAATTACCTTTAATGACTGGTTTGTCGCCCGTATAATGCAACATGATGTTAGCTGGCTTCAAGTCTCTGTGTATAATCGGAACAGGCAGCCCATGCAAGTGACGGATGGCACTAGCTGCCTGTTGCATGAATTCAACCTTGGTTACAAAGTCTATGGGCTTGTACTTGTCAAAGTACTGCTTTAGATTGCCAAAGTTGCAAAACTCCATCACCATCCAGAACGAATTGGCTTGGAAAAACGAGTCGAAAAACTTGACTATGTGGGGGTGGGACGGGAGTTTCTGAAAACAGAAAATACTTATGAACAGAGAATAACAGCTTTCCAACGTAACAACGTGCAGTTGGAAAGTGTCATTGCGGTTCGTAGCACATTGATCACGTTAAGTGAATATGTTTATCTTGTATATTCCCTTGTGAATATTTTAGTCGCATGACATTTAATTATGCAAATATACGCTAAGTATATAAGTTAGTGTTATACTAAATGTATTTCCCTCGCTTGTTGGACAGCCAAAATTTGTATCCAAACTTATGCAAATTTACGTTACAAATCTACTTTAGAATATAGCTCTAGCCCTCGGAGCGTTAATACGTTGCATCGGTCGAGGACTACGTTTTCTAGTGGGCTTTTTACCAAAGAAGTTTTTATCCTACTGGTTTTTTCGTAGCGGGCAGCGTATTATTGTAATGTAATAATGTAGGTTCGTTTTCTAAACAATTGTAATATTTATATATTCATATTAATGATGAAGCGTACATGATTGAAAATAAAATGCTGGTCTAACGCTGTCCACCAGGCACCCAGCACAGTCACACTCCATTATGTTGTAGTGTCGTATATTCTAGCGATTAGCGTTTGGTGCAAAGGGTAGGAATGAATAGACAATTAAAACAAAAGATGTGGAGATTGAAAGAAAGAATAGAAAAAACATTCCCTTCTACTCTTTGAATTTAATTAGCCCAGAGGTTGTTCCAGGGTACCGAACAAGTTTTTTAAAATTCACCTGCAAGTTCTTGATTTCTGTCATTGCATCACTTCCAATTTTGTCCTTCTTCAGCTCCATTTGCTTTACGGCCACCTCTATGCCTCGTCGTGTGTCCGTCCCTTTCAAATAAATCAAAATTTCATGTAAACCTAAATATGTTCCTAAATATTCTGCGATCAGCAGGAAATCCAGTACTCCCTCTCGACTTTAAAAGATTAACTGTAAGACAATGGACATCACGTACCTCGAAACACGATTCCAAACCCTCCCTGTCCTAACTTGTCTTGCCAATTGACTTCGTAGTGACCCAGAACGACATTGGCGGCTGCCATGGCAATGGTACAGTACTGGAAGAAAGTTTTAAAATACAATTATAAAACCAGTTGAATAGCAGTCATTCACTAGAGGAAGAAACACTAAAAGATATGACGACCACGATGTTACCGGGTTGATGTGAGAAAAGCCAGAAATCCAAAGAAAATGTTTTATATCATAGTTAAAGTAGATCTAGTGGGTACTTTGCATCCGTCTGTCTGGATTCTTTTAACCATACTTTTGCTAATGCTTAGATTATATTATTACATATAAAAAGCGTCGCTCTGCTCAATTGCGCTTTTATTTGTGTGGGATTTCAAACGATTTGATTGGATACAAGCAATTTTTTAGTCAAAAAATAATATATTTTTTTAGAATAATTATCTTGCAGCATCGATAATTATTGAACTTATTTGAACTTTTGCGTTCGATTACACCGTTTCTGTCTCTCCTCTCCTGAAAGAAACCCAGTAACTATCTTTCGAAAGAAAACTATATATCTATTTTCCTGTGTATTCGAGAGAGGGTGAAATGAGGAAGCACGAGTTACGGTTTCTCGTTCAACGCTTTGGTACTTAGAGTCGCTACGATGTTTAGTTTAGTGATACACCGATCGCCAGAAAACTTGAATCGACATGCGCAGTTGGAGCGTGGCACTTAGAATTTTTTCGGCTTGGATTTCACTCCCTCCTTGTAGAAAATGTATGGCGAATAATTATGAATCTCTTCGTGAATTAAAATATATGTATTTACACAAGCTACCGTGTATCTGGATAAGTTCTCATAAACGTAAAGTTTATTTAGAAGCTACTTATGGGACTTAACATAGTATTTTCGGTTCGGTTTTACGAATTTTGTAAACCAACAGTTTTTGACGCCATGTATAGGGTGTCACTTAGTGGAAGCGATGAATATACCTGCACTACATTTAAATTTTCTATCCCTATATGTGCGTACTAACCTTGCCGCATATGTATTTCACGAGTTGAAATAACAGACCATTGCTCAGCAAAATATTTTGATAAATTCCTCTCGATACAGGCTCAGTTTTTAAGATTTAAACTATGGCACAAATGACGTCTACACAAGTGCAATATCATCCATAGAAAGTGCTTTAGTTGATGTGAAAAGCGAGGAAAACTACTTGCTATCTTCTTTTTCGAAGCAGCCATCTTGAATAAATTGTGCTAGGCGTTCAAAATAAAGCCTAGAGAGACTGAACCCTAGTTTACCCATCTGACTTTGCAGTTTTAAAAAAAACCGCGAATCTTAGTGTGCCAAAATTATTGTGTTTGTAATAACTTCGGGAAATTTTTTGAAATGTCTGATGTACATAAAGGAAAAGAGTTGATTTCTCTCACTGAATGCCCCAACACAAAGCTCCACTATATCTTGGAGTAACGCGAAAGCGGCAATGATGTAGTTTTCTGGTTAAAAATAAGAATGGAGGCCCTTGCTGCATGGAGACGAACCATGGTTTGTTCTTCTCAGAGTCTGAAGTACATCGAACTCATAAATTTAACCATTCCTGGAGATGCTTTTCGACTAAATAAGGAAAGTGTTCGACTAGAAAAACAGTTTTCAAGGATTGCTATTGATTCTGAAAACAAAAGGAAAGCCCTCAACAAAATGGGAAATCTGAAAAAGAGAAAACAATTTTTGGAAAGCTGGAAAAAAATTGCAATTTTGAAAAATGATATTATAACAGTGGAAGAATGGAAATCAAAACTCAGCGACCTCGAACAAAAATTGCAGATAGCAGAGAGCCAAATAGAGGAATTAAAAGAAAAATATTCTGACATTGAAAAGAAAAAACAGGAACTTTTCATGGAAATGGTCAAGGAAAAAGAAGTTCTCAATATCTGCCAAGAGGAAAATGAAAAAATGAAAAAATATATAAGGCAACTTGAAAAAGACCAGTATTGTCAAGTCAGGGGCACAGCTATTCCTAAGCTTAAGTTGACTCAAGCCCAAAATAAGAAATTAAAGGAATTAAAATCAAGAGCTCAAAAGGCTCTGTATTTCAGTAGTCTTTTTGGGCTCGAGCTTGACTGCCTAAAGTTGAAGGATCCAGACAGCTCCAAGACATACAATATTGAATTCAACAGCTCATCTCCTACAGAACCACTAGTTTCCTCTGCTTCCCCAAATGCATCATTGACACAGGACAAAACTTTACCTGCTACACCACCCTCCAGCTCTGAAACTTCATCAACATCCAGCTCCCCTAATATGAATGATCAGTCTTCACCACAAACACAATTCTCTAAACTGAATGAGGATGATAAAGCCAGGGTCGAGAGTATTCTCTACCTCCTTGATAAATTTGGGGTTGGAGATGAATTGTTACATGAATTGTCCATGACCATAGATGGATTGCCCAAGTCCTACTTGATTAAACAATGTAGAAGTGAACTCAACAAGAACTGCATAATTACTTCTACCCCAGGCAAGGCCCCAGGTGCACAGCATCATTTCAAACAATTACTAACTGATCAAGTTCAACAAATGGTATGTACATATGTGTCTTGTTTTTATTTTCAGATTGTGGAGGCCGTACTTGTAATGCTCTCTTTAAAAGGTTTCTAATTTACTTACATCAGTAAATCATTGTCTTTACAGAGAAAGTCCAATGTGATTCAAGAAGGTGAGAAGGTGAAAGTTAAATTGAGTGGTGATGGTGCCAGAATGAGTAGGGCGAGTAATTTTATATTGCTCAGCTTTTCAATTCTTCAGAGTACAGATGATCTATTATCATCAAAAGGTAAATATTACTATAATTGTACAATTTATAAGATGAACTAAAGTGTTTTTCATAGGAATTTGATTAAACAATTTCAAATTATCTCATAGGTACTCACACCATAGCTGTAGTAAATGGCCCTGAAAGCAGAGAAACTATAGAAAGCAGCTTTAAGGACATTTTTGATGAGGTCAATGATATAATAAAGGATGGCTACATAACTGTGGATAACAAACAATTAGAGATAGAGATGTTTCTTGGAGGTGATTACAAGGTACACTTCATATATACAGTCATATTCCATGCAATAAAATGTTATATTTATGGACTAGGTATTAAGCATAAAAAGTTGTATTTCCTTATCTGCGTAAGTCGTTTATCTTTTCAGTTCCTGCTGCTGGTTATGGGCCTCACTGCAGCTAATTCCAACTATGCTTGTTTGTGGTGCAAAGTTTTTAAGAAAGACAGGTATATGCTTAAGTACCCTAGCTTGCCTTTCATATTTTATTCATTGTTGTTAGGATAACGACAAGTAAATGTATCCACATGCTGATTAAAAAAAAAAAAAACTTTAAAAAAGATAAATAATAATTATTGTTTTCTTAAGGGGTGACATGACCAAGCCAGACAACTACTACAATGAGGCACCTCTCAAGAGAACACTGGAGGAACTGCATGAATGTGCCTGCAAATCAAAGGGAGAAAACTACTGTTGTGTATTTCCACCTCTCCTTAATATCCCACTGGATCACATAATATTGGATGAACTACATTTAATGCTCCGCATAACAGATATTTTAATTGGTAACCTTATTGAAGATGCAATGCAGTGGGATGATAAGGAGAGTTTTCTCAGCCATGTGAGTGGAAAGCAAAAAATCCATCTTGACAAGCTCATCAATACCATCAATAGCTGTGGGGTTTCTTTCTCAGTCTGGGAAAAAAGAAATGCAGATGGAAAAGGATCGGGTACTTGGGATTGGACAAGTTTAATGGGGGATGACAGGAAGAAACTTATGAAAGATCTTCCCAGCAAATTGGAGACTGTAATACAACAGGATACTGCAAAAACAGTAGTAGAATTGTGGAAGGTACCCATGTTAATTCAAATTTCAATTTAAATCCAAGTTTAATCCAAACAATTGAAGCTAACAAAATATGATATAAAGTTATTTGCTGTATTTTTTATAGGAATTTGCCAATATGTACTTTGACTTCATTTCTTCCTTTGAACCAACTAACATTGATGAATACCGTCAAAAGGTAATTTGCAAATTACAAGATTTAAAATTTGTCTGCTATCCTAATGCTAAAGGAAATTTCTTTCTAGATGAAAAAATGGATTGACACCTTTGCTGAAGTGGGGCATAAAAGGATTGGATATGCCAGAGAACGTGTGACATGCTATATGCATGCAGCAGCATACCACATCCCACAAATGGTGAAGTTGCACAAAAATATAAAACAGTTCAGTGGCCAAGGTACAATTAACTGAAACATAACTACATTAAATTTTTAAGCACAAGTAATATAATGCTGATACATAAACTTGCAGGTGTGGAAAAAAACAATGATGATGCTCGGAAAATAATACAAAGAAAGAGCAATCACACTGATGACCCCGCTGAAATCCTGCGTGCTGAGTTCAGAATCAATGCTTTGAAGCATAGGGAGAGAAAGCCCAGAAAATATACCAAAAAAAATTCAGAATACTGGCAAACCAACATCAAAGCAAAACGCAAAGCACGCAAGAGAATCAGCTATGACAAGGTCCCTGAAGTTTTGCCAAATGAAGCACCTCCTGTAATGGCTGAGCCACCTACCCAGCAAAATAATAGAGCAAAAAGAAAGCAAGCTGTGTATTCAAGAAAAGGGGGGGAAAATGCCAAACGAACCAAGAAACAATAAGACATGTATGAGTAATATATATATATAGTATGCAAGTAGGAGACCTTCATGGGCATTTATAATGGCTAGCCATATCAGCATAGTGCCAAAATATCTATGTTTATTAAGTGGAATGCAAATGAGGATGAGTCTGTATCTGATTTACAGACTTGAATATGATTAAGATTTTCTATTGTGCTTTGTTCATTGATTATTTATAATACAGTATTCATTTATGAATTCTTATTAAGAGATATAAGCTTAAAGGGTATAAGTTAATTATTAGAATCATCACCAAGAGCTACTTTTATGAAAGAAAAAGTCAATTTCTCCTGAAATGCTCTTGGAGTTGGATGGTGCCCTTCAAGTACACTATATTTTTTGGGTGACCGGGAGATATAAGATCTAACTTTCATGGGGTAAAAGACTTTTATCCCCTGGCCATGGGAATCTGCAGAGTAATCCCAAAACTCTGGAAAATACTTCCTTGGGAAAGCTGACTTTTCTAACAAGTGCCATCTCTCATAAAGTGTCCATTTTCCCTCAAAAAGGGATTTATAAACGTCTCCCCTGAATGAGATGGTTACTGGAAGCCTTGATTTTGATTTAAGGTGTTTCTCAACCGCAACCCTGAATGAAGTTACTTCTGAAAAAATGATAGTTTCCTCAATTACTGGATTATTGAAAAACCTGAAAAGGAAATCAATAAAATGCGATTAGTAAATGATGCACCTTTGACCACAGAAAACTTCCCCATTTTTTAAATATATTGTATATATAGTGGTGTTTTATTTTTGTATGCTGCTGTAAATATTCAATACATAATAAAAGCTTAAATAACTTGTAAGCAGCAAAAATCAATAAATCATACCGGACACAATCAAGTGAAATATTTTCTTCTGGTTCCCAGGTGGAATCGAAGGAGAATATCCCCGCCACAAAACTAAGTATTCAGTAGTCCCCTGTTAGCGAATAAAAATAGCACATAAGCAGAATTCTATAAGCACTACAATAAGTTTATCTATGAATTATGTATGCTTATCAATTACCAGAAACAAAGAAATTCAACTCACCGTAACATTTTCTCGCTTCGTGATGAGTCGCTCCACTTCCCATAGTCTCCCCTTTCCTTTGATTCTAGTAGTTTGAGACTTGGGAAGAATATCCGCAGAAGAAACATTGTTTAAAGTTGAATAAAACCCTTTTTCTCGTCTTTCGCGACCAGCCGCCATTTTGAATTCCGGTTGAATTCCTTAGATTATGCTAATTACTTCGAGCACATGAACCAATCAGGTATACGCTCAGACAATACGAGGATTGACAGATAATTTGATATGGCCGAGTGAACTTAAATAAGCACCTCCCACTATGATTCGAGTTTTCTGGCGATCCTATATGATTCTCGGCTGATAAAATAGGTTTTTGCGAAATATAAACTGGGAGTTTCGATGAAACTCAACACAAATAGAATCACAGAAAAATCAGTAACAACCCTTTCGTTTCAAATAACAAATCAATCAGTTTACTATGTAAATAAAGCGTGTAGTTTCGAAGTATTTGTTTGCTAGAAAGTCAGCAGTTTGCTAGAAAGTCAAAAACACGAAAAAAGTTTTAGTCTTTATGACTCATTTCTCAAAAATGCACCCGACACCTTTTTAAGCCATGAAAAAATTATAGTCAAGGGCAGCAAGATGTCCTAAAAAGATCAGAATTACTTAAAGCACAAGTAAGCAAACTTGCTTCAAAACCAAGTAGAGCTTGGACAAGATTATGGCTATCAACATTACGTTGATGCTTACCTTTCTACAGATTTCGAGATTCTATATAAATGAACCCTCTAACGTCCACTGCAAAGCGCTGGAGATATATCGAAAATATTGTAAACCACCATGCAATAGAACTGCGCAAACAACGAAGAAGCAGCTTTCTTGGAAAGCCTTAATTCCTGGTGAGTGAATTGCCCTATTTCACTATGACGTCACATCAAAAAATTATTGGTTTAAACACAAAGGACGTCGGAGGAGGTCAAATCAACGCAAATTCACCGAAAATTGTTCTAAAACCCGTATCAATCCACGAAGAGAAGTAGAATAGCCAACAAACTCTCAGAATATTTTTTAGTACATATTAACACATATTATATCTGAAAATTAGGCCATTTTAGATCAAACTTTTTCGCTAGGAGCAAATTTTGTTGAATTTTCTATTAGATTTGGCGATTCTATCCCCCACATAAACAAGCAGTGACGTCATAGTGAAATAGGGCAATAGACCCCTTTCGAATTCCAAATTACTGCTGTGTTTCTTGATTACAGACTCATTTGCACAGGGTTAGCCTCGAGTTTGTGCAGAATATTCACGTGTTCCAGTCAAGGTCCGTCAAGTTTCAAAATGGTATTGCTAAAGTTGTGCATTCTTTACTTTACCGTTGGTATTATTTTTTAGTACATATTAACATTATAGTAATATTTTTTAGTACATATTAACACATATTATATCTGAAAATTAGGCCATTTTAGATCAAACTTTTTCGCTAGGAGCAAATTTTGTTGAATTTTCTATTAGATTTGGCGATTCTATCCCCCACATAAACAAGCAGTGACGTCATAGTGAAATAGGGCAATAGACCCCTTTCGAATTCCAAATTACTGCTGTGTTTCTTGATTACAGACTCATTTGCACAGGGTTAGCCTCGAGTTTGTGCAGAATATTCACGTGTTCCAGTCAAGGTCCGTCAAGTTTCAAAATGGTATTGCTAAAGTTGTGCATTCTTTACTTTACCGTTGGTATTTGTGAATATTCAAACACTGATACAAGGCTAACCCTGTGCAAATGAGTCTGTAATCAAGGAACACAGCGGTAATTTGGAATTCGAAAGGGTCTATTCCAAGAATTGGAACGCGCATTGAGACGAGGCTGAAAAAAAACCCACATAATTTTGGTTGATGAATAAAGAAACTGAAGTTAAAATACTCATCTGTTCCATCAGTAATAGTCTTAAAAATTGTTTTTCTATGACCTAAATGTGCTCTGCTGATATTCAATTTCACGTGACTAACTCTTTATACAATGCATTTACGGTATAACAGACAAGAAAGCTAACGTATAAATCCTACAAGTAAATTGATCTCTCAATAAAACCAATCCCATATAACAATTATTTGTATGGTATATACACTCAATTGAAGAATCGTTGTCGGGTTCAGAAACATGGAACATAAAAGCTGAGACCGAAATGGCACATGGGAAATGACATAATTATATTATAATTTATTCATTTGCGCCATCCATGCAGTCGGTTTAGAATGCCTAATAACGCGTACTAAAAACAGTGGATGATGCCACGGGTCGCCGGTCACAGCATGCATCTAATTAACGTACTTCCCACGTGTCATCTCGGTCTCAGCTTCTATGTTCCATGTTTATGAACCCGACAACGATTCTTCAATTGAGTGTAAGTATATGCCCTACCTGGAATTGCATAACTGTTCACTATCTAGACAGTATTCACTCGACTGTGCAATCATTGACCCATCTCCGATAGAGTATTAGTACTATTTATCATGCAGAATCCTTTGTTTTCTATTGTTTATTTATCACCATTTAGTACTAAAAGTTAGTATTTGTTTCACGGGTTTAGTGCGTGCACTCTAACGTTTAATTTGTTGATATTCAAGCCACAATAAGGGACCGTTCATTTTTTTATCAGGGATGGGGGGGGGGGGGGGGGGGGGGGGCGATGGATCATAAAAATGTTCTGACCAATATCTTTTCCAAAGATGCCGAGTATGGAGTCAAATATGTATCTCTGGGTTGGAGTAGTCTGGCCTGAGGAGCTTTGACAACAAAACCAATACCATCAAGCAACTTAGTAGTTTCTAGTTTTCTGTGTTTTTGAATGAATCTCAGGATGAATGTCATATATGTTGCTCTCCCCTCAGGCTCAGTGATTATGGTGATATTTACCTTTCTGCTCTAAGACTCGCAGCTTGGTAATATTCCTCTGATATTCACTTTGCCTTCGGCGAATAATAATTGTTAAATATTCACTGTGGTTGAACAAATTACTGACTAATCACACCATTCTTATTTAGACTTCAAACAAGACTAGTATTCTTTTGGAGGGGCACTTGGATGAAAATCAATAAAAATTGGAAATGACTTGAAACTTGTTTAAACTTACCTATATGGCCCAGAGAGTAGCCAAGCAACATGTTTCCTTCACAGTCAAAAGTGGCAGGAAAAAATTATCAATTTTATTCAGCATCTAAATTGTGAGTAAATAACGTCATTTACTCAACCCTATTGTTCTTTTCGCTTTTAACCCAAAATATGTCAATATCAAGTGGCTCCCAGGCTAAAATTTTCACTAATCCGATTTTCATAATTATAATTGAATCATATTATCCTCTAATACTTCAATTATTTGGACTTTCAAAAATCGGGGCGTTTTCATCCAAGTGCCCCTTTAAGAATTAAAAAAAATTATTGTGGAACTGTTATAAATTATACTCATCTATTTGTATCCTCTTGCAAAATATAGTTTTTTAAAAACTATTGTATTGTTAAACAGTAACTGTGCCATTTAATTGCCCCATTTCTGAAATCCTTATGACGGCACATAAAAAATCTTTAGTAACTGTGAAAGGATTTTAACACAAATTATTGTTAGCATTGTTGAATTCATCCCATGGCTACATCAACTTTAGATGAAACCTTCTTACAACCAGAAGTTGAAAAAAGTTGAAAGTCCTGAGGAAAATAACTCATCTCATCTGTTACATCAGTGACCATCCTCTCTAGTACAATATATCCCTTGGTCTTCATGTCTCTGTGTACGCATTGTTTTACATGTGATCTCTCCAGTGGTAGGAATGGAACAAAATAGTCTATCACTTCAGATTTTAGTAGTTCATTGTACCATGCATTTGGATTAGTCTCTGCATATCTGTGTAGTAGCCCTTCGAGGCTGACAAGGTCAATAGTCTCTCTTGCATATCCTTGTTTGTAATGGTCTAATACATATTTGTTTATCAGTTGTCCACCAGAATTGGAAAGAAAAAGAAAAACAAATTTATTCAAGTTAAGAGAAGATTTCAATCCTCTTGTATCAAGAAATGGCTTCAATATGCTCACAAGCCCATCTGGAACCTTATCCATCTCGTCAAAAATAAACAGGCCTCCTTTGTTGCACTCAGTAGCATTTCCAATGATCCATTGTCTCAGTTGTTGCCTGTAGATTTTAACATCACTAACATGTGGGAAATGCAGTGGGACAATAAACTTGTGAATATAACTACTCTGAGCTCCATGTTTGAAGAGATGTTTGGCAATGATTCTGCTGACGTAGTTTTTTCCTGTCCCTGTCCAGCCATGTAGTGACAATACCAATGGTTTGTTTCTCTTTCCTTGGACGTGGCTCTTTAATGATGATAGCAGCACCCTTCTTGCAAGGTGCTGTCCATAGAATTCTTGTTGAAGATCTTTTTCAAGCCCTGTGAGGTTGACCTGAAACTCACTTTGAAGACACAAGCCAAGGTGATTGAAATTTAGATAAGATATCATTACTATGAGTAACCCTAGCAAGCTGAATATTATTATTTTTGCTTGTTTTTCATTCTGTAGTGATTTATCCACATTCGTTGTAGCTTCATATTGATCTTTAGATGGCTTTGTACCTTCCATCTTGTCATCATCATCATCATCACTAAAATAGTTCAAGCTAGACCCCTTAGATGGAGGTTTATTTTCCATGTGGCGCTGTCGGCATGGCAACTGATTATCAAGAGTACTTTTACAGTCTTCATAAAACGAAGTGGTAATAGAATCATTATCCTCATCATCAGTAATTTCTATTACATCATTTTGTCCTTGGTTTTTGAGTTTTCCATCACACTTTTCATCTTCTACAATGAATTCTGAATACAACATTAACTTGGATTGTTGGCTATTTTGAGTCCTAACATTGGATCCTTTACTATCAATAGTAATATCAGGTAAGCTTTCGTTCCATGGAAGGGCTAGAGTGCTATACTCCGGTGGAGGTGTATTGGGAATATCATCATCATCATCAATGCCAACATTATTAATCCCATAGATGTTTCTATGGTGACCACTTGGTTTGCTTTTCTCCTTTTTTTTGGGCCAAGGGAGGGATCGTGTAGAGTAATGTGATATCGGATTTATTATACTCCTATTATCTTGACATCTATTTGCTACTTTAGCTCGTCTTAACTCTTCAGCTCTGGCATTTTTCGTCAAGTCAATGTCTTTAAGTCCTACAGCTCTCATAGGTCTGCCAACTACAAGAGATTTAGAGCTCGCTCCTGAGAGAGTATACTTGCTATTATACTGAGGAGATTTCTGTTGAGCATTGCTGGCCATCACACTTGATAACAAAGGAGCTTTAAGGATGAACTTTGGTCCTTGACTGTTTGTCCCGCTTAAATTCTTGATGTCCATCATGCAATCTGTCTCCATTGCTACGTTCTCTTCGTCAGATTCAAAGTTTGGGTCTGAATCATCGCTTTTAGGACTCCATTTAGTGCTAGTTTGATCCCTAAACCAAAAGGAATCTGGTGTTTTAGAAGAAGACTTTGTCCACCTGCCGTACTCTGATGACATTTTTTACGACTCAGGAGAAGAAATGAACCTTTGCTTTACAGCAGAAGTATTAACAGATTTTTAAGCAACGTTTCAGTAGAGAAAACAGATATTAAAACCAATCATAGCAGCATTTAAATGAAGTATTCTCGAAGGATGTCTTCTCCACCAAGGACAAAAAATTCAGTTACCATCGTTCCGCCATTTTGATAATAGTGCCCAGGCTACACAGTGGACCACAGGAAGCCCAAATCATTTCCTTCGCTTCCCGTTTCAATCCCATTTTTCGCAAGAAAAAGAATAAAATAAAGAAATCTCACGACCGCGTTTATTGGAAGATGCTTTATTAATAACTCAAATTATATAAGAAGACATTATACGAGTTACAGATTCATTAAAGGATTCAAATTTGTTATTATACGATCTGGAGCGATCCCAGATCCATTGGCGTTTGAGTCTTTATATCTATCAACAAGATAAGCAGACATGCCTACATTTATCGATGGATAATAATCGAGATTAATATTATCTCCAACATGTAAAGCCTCTTTAGGACTCGCTCTACCTCGTTCAAGAGCGAGCTGAAATATCTCAAGCGATGGTTTAGCAATTTTAACTTCAGTAGAACACAAAACGAATGAAAAATATTTGATCAAATCTAAACTGTCCAAAATCTTTGGTAGCCGTTCGTCAAAGTTTGACACAACTCCTAGAGTAAAGCCCTTGGATTTAAGATGTTGTAGTACTGTCTTAACCTCGGGGAATACATCCCACTTTGATGCATGAGTGAATTCTGTATACAGAAAGTTCGTAATGTCTTGAACAGCTTGCTCATCTTCACAGCCCACTTTTTTGAACGCTTTGCTTATCACTTTAAACCACCATTCACTAGTAGACATACCATCCCGAACTCCAAAATTGGGATATTTGTCGCGATAAATCGTATAAGATTTTCTAAATTCCCTGTCCAATACCTTGGCATCAAAGTTTAGGCCATATTTTTGAGCTGTTTTACAATAGAGTTCCCCAACACTTCCACGAACCCTAAGTAAGGTGTTATTCGCATCCAGAGTTATAAGTCGCAACATGGACATAATATAAAGCCCCAAATCCTTCAAACATCGAATAATTTTAACAGGCTTTTTGTCAGATATTTTAAAGCCCCAACGTTTATAAAGAGGCCATTTTGTATGTTTAAAAGACCAAAAGGAATTCTGGGTAAAAAATTAAGGAGGCTCGCGACGACTTCAGGAGACATGGTCAAAGATAAAAGCAACACCTCTTCTACTAGATAGCAGCCTTTTTTAGTTTACATCAACAGATAAAACAGACTTTTTAGATTTTTAAAAGAGTACTTTATTTAAGTCACAAGATGTACATTCCCAGGAAACTCATATATATATACAGTAGACAGTTCAAAAAGCAAATCATGTTACATTATATTCTTTAAGAATCGTTGTCTTCAAACTGTGATTTGTTTTTCAGAAGATAAGTGGCCAGATATTCAATAGCATTTGGTGGTCTGAAAATAAACAAAATATTAGTAAAGCTAGGCCTCAGAAGGACAGGACATAGCATGATTTAGGAGAAAAAAGAACAATAAGCTCACCTTTCTTTTGACAAGGTTGCAAGGCCTTGAAGAAGAATAGGTACAACAGTTTGGTCAAGGTATGCCCTTGTTGGTAAGGACTGTAAGTCTACCTTTGGTTTTGTTGGTTTATCAACTTCTTCTTTTTCTTTTTCTATTACTTTCTACGATAAAAATGCTTTACACTCTTAAAAACTGTTATCATACCTTACAACAGAATATAGGGATGTTGGTATGCTAACACTCTTCTTGCACTTCCTAGGTCCAATCTTGCTGAGGGCATATTTTAGGGGAAAGGTTGCATGAAGATGGCACCTGGTTCTTCAGGTAATGGAGAGGTGTAGGAATAATAGAAGCCCAACCCAAGTCCTTTAAAGAACTACTTGTCAAACAGACTACGAACTCTATAAGTTTGCCATTTGCAATGGCAACAGATAGTTGTGATCATTTTGCCCAACTGGATATGAAGATCGTTAAGTGAGTAAGGAAAGAAGGAAGAAAGAAAACCAACAGAAGTGATCTACCTGACCTTGAAGTGCAAGGTTGCAAACCAATAAAATATTTGGAAATTTCAAAATCAGAATTTACTCAACACATATTGACATTTATCAAATTACTTTTAAAAATTTTAAATGGTACTCTTCTATTAATTAGTCTTAAGCTACCTGTAAGTTTTCAGTCAAGCCTATCTCGGCATGTGGAGATGTTTCCATTGCCTGTTAAATAAAAGATAAAAAAGGTAACGTTTTAAAAGATCATTCCATACTGGACCTTTTTGAGATATATATCAAAAACACTCATGAAACTCGGCTGAATTTAATTACAGCATAGTAAAAAAAAAACACTAAAGCAGTTAGACATAACCAGCAGACTAAATGCAACCATTTATATCTGGTGTGCTTTTTTTATGCTCAACTGAAGAGTGTGTATTTAAGTAAGATTCCTGGGTTTAGGAATTTTTGCCAAATCTATGTGTTTTAGGGCCATACACAAGCCAAAAGCATGGCTTAGGGAAAGGACTTAAATGAGAAATATCAAGAATGAAAAAGCCCAGGGGTGAGTTACAGATATTGGTGATTCAGATTGAATATTACATTGTATTTCCCTGTATTTTCATGTTCATATTTTAATTTAAGCTTATGCACAATTTTTATAACTTTGTGTAATTTTGGTAACAAAAAAAAAAAAAAAAGGAAAAAAACATATTTAAAAAAAACATAAAAAAGAACATACTAGCATTCCCAGAAGAAAACAGCTACAAAATTTCCTACATAAGCTAAAAAAATTCGTTTTGAAAGAAGCCACATGACAAATGAAAGTTAAAAATTTACCTCGGGTTTACTTTGGGAATTTTCCTCTGTTGGAGAAGCCTGTGGTGCTTGCTCAGACGCAGCTATATCAAAAAAAAGTTTATGTACTTTAAAGTAATAAAAGAAACGATAAAGATAGAAAAATTGGTTTGTTTGGTTGGTCTTGTCAAACTCACCTTCAGTGTCCGCCATGTTGTCTTGTCTTTTCTTAGTTACCAAGTGATCCCATTGGTTTCTGGGTAATAACAAAAATCTTTCACGGGCTTCCTGTGTCCGAGAATTCTATATTTTATTTTATTTTATTTCATTTGTACGACTTGGTAAATAACAATTAATCCTTTGTTATCTTTGTTTATGTTTAAAAATTTTTATTAAGCTCATCATTCATCAAAAATACTTTTATTTTTTATATAATCTCATCCAATCTGGTCATAGCAAAAGAGTTCCAACTCTACCGCCAAAAAATTGAACTTGATTTAAACTTTGGAGCCATTTGCACTATTAAGATTGTGAGTTGTTTTAATTTAAGATATTTTTAAAGGTTTAAGAAAGTTTGAGTTCAATTTACGACCCCAGTAGGGAAGGGTGGGGTATAGCATTGAGCCCTCTTTAGTAGTGTCACGTGATACCTTGAGGAGAGCAAGGCACACATCGGCCACCATGATGGTAAGTGAGTACCTCTAAAAAGCAGCTGAGAAAAACTACCTTCTTTCTTCTAATTCCCTTGATAATCATCCATATTATTTATCCAACACAGGACGCTGCAGATAGCACGGATATACTTGAAGATGAAAAGGTAGAGAAGAGGAATTCTTGAATAAGTTCTGGTGTCTGTCAGTGATAGGCTGTGTTTCTTACCAACATTGTTTTCTAATTTTCCTTACATTTTTGACGTTTTTCTAGAGTCGAACTCAATCAGTTGACCTCTCCACGGATACATCACTTGTAGTGGATATCTCAGATGCTTTAAGTGAGAGAGATCGGGTAAAATTCACCGTCCACACGAAGGTAAAACAAGTCGTTTCTCTTTCGATCTAATGGCTGATTGACTAGATCAGAGGAGAGGGTGTATCATGTTCTACGACTTATATTTCTTGTTGTCTGTAGACTACACTACCAGACTTTAAGGAGAGTGATTTTAACGTAGTCAGAGAGCATGAGGAGTTTATTTGGCTGCACGATCGTTTGGTTGATAATGAAGAGTATGCTGGAATAATTGTAAGTGTATTTTGATTTATGGCAGAAGTCAAAAAGTTACTATATTAAATAAACAATATATTATAACTGTTTTAAGAGAAAAAGATGCAGTTAAAACACATTAAATATGCAGTATATATGCGTATTATCATCATTCATAATAAGAAACCTGTTGATAATGGTGATTTTATTGACAACTTTTTGATCTTGTATGTTTTGAAACCTTTTTCATTTTATTGATAAAATATAATTTAACTTTATTTATTATTCATAGCTGGTATTTGATGATAGAGTACAAACAATTAATCAGTGAAATACTAATTACTAAATAGTACAAAATAGTACTAAGTAAGCAATAGAAAACAATAGAATTTGCATAACATTGCACTATTTAGTAACACTAAAATTTCACGGCTATATTGTTTGCACTCTAGTTTTTGTGCTTTTGATGTGATGAATAAACTTATTAATTATAAAAAATTAAGTAAATACTGCATTTTTAATTGCATTAACTATTATTTTGTATAATTTATCATTTCATTGTTCATCTAGATTCCACCAGCTCCACCAAAACCAGACTTTGATGTGTCACGAGAAAAGCTGCAAAAGCTTGGCGAAGGTTGGTATTCAAAAATGAACACATGAATGATGTGTGAGTCCCTTCAGCTATGTACAAGCAGTTTATACTGTTGCTGGAAAACATAGGTGGTGTAGCAGTGAGAGTGCTTGCCTCTCACAAAAGCAAACTGGGTGCAATTCCCGGATTTGTTGTTGTACGTGGGTAAAGTTGCTTGTCAGTTCTCTCCTGCTTCAAGGGTTGAGTTTTTTGGGGGGTTCTGCAGTTTTTCTTCCTCTGCAAAAAGCAACTTCTAAATTCCAATTGGAATTCAGTAGATGAAGTGCTACTCTTTAGAAATGCCACTGTTAAATCCCATTCATATTTTATATTGTATATATTAGAATAAGAGTGTTTTGATTCTTCGATTGCAGGTGAAAATACTATGACCAAGGAAGAATTCCAGAAAATGAAACAGGAACTAGAAGCGTAAGTGAAATATACTTTATTCTGGTACAAATACTTTTGAAAATCCAGAAGTTCATAGTGAATAAAATCAATTTTTTGTGTATTCTTGTTGTTTTAGTGAATACCTTGCCACATTCAAAAAAACAGTTGCAATGCATGAGGTGTTTCTGACACGCATCGCATCCCATCCCAGTTTGAGAAAAGACAGCAATTTCAAAGTATTCCTGGAATACAAAGGAGAGGTAAAGACAGAATATCTTTGCTGCTTTGTCATTAATTTGCTCTTTTAGTGCATGAGTATTAAACTATCTGTGTTGTTATCAGTTGAATGTGCGTGGCAAGAATAAGAAGGAAAAACTAGGTGGCCTGTTCAAAGGTTTGGCAAAAGGAGTTGATGAAGTGCTTCTGTCAAGTCAAAAGGTAAATTGTGTACGAAACTAATGATGGAAAAAAAATATTAAGAACCAATGCTTAGTTCATGAGAAACAACAGCACCAGCAATAATGACAATTACAGCAATAACGACTGTAACAACTGTAACAACAATGCTATCCATAGTTACAACACAACACAAACACAAAAGCAAGAACAACCTTAGTAGGTGTAGCAACAGTGACAGCATCATTGGTGAGAAAAACAGCAACAACAGTAGTAGCAGTATTGTTGAATGCTTTGTTGCCAGAGAGTATACTGTATTTCCTCTATTAAGTCCCCTGCCCCCCTTGGGGCATATTGATTTTCAGTGCTTTTGGACTGGGTGCTTGTTAAGGGGGGGAGGGGGTTAATATTGAAATACGACAAATAAAAAAATTGAAAAAAAAAACACATAAAAATTGTTCATTTTCTTCTATTATCAGGATGTTGATGAGTTCTTTGAGAATGAGAAGAAGTTTCTCGTAGAGTACCACAATAAGTAAGCTGCTATTTTGGAGTCTGACAGAAAATCTTGCATCTTCTATTGGATCAGATTACTGAGTACTAATCTAACCGTTGTGCCAATTTCTCAACATAGACTGAAGGATGCTACACGTAAAGGAGACCAGATGACAAGATCCCATAAGAATTGTGCAGATACTTTTATCAAGATTTCAACAGGAGTAGCAGCTATGGGCACTAGCGAGTACACTGGTTTAGACAAGTTTCTCAATAAATCCGCTGATTACTTTGAAAGAGCTCGCAAGCTCGAGGGAAGAGTGGCTTCCGACGAGGACCTTAAACTTGTAGACTTGTTACGGTATTACCTGAGAGATACTGAAGCTGCCAAAGATCTTCTTTACCGTAGAGCCAAGTGCCTTTCAGAATACGAGAATGCCAACAAGACTTTGGACAAGGCTAGGTTAAAAAATAAGGAAGTTGCTGCTGTAAGTAGTAGTCAAAAGTTTTATAGTTTTTTGAAAATCCTAAGTGAGGGTTTTCATCACAGTCCTCACTATAAACTTGTAGTGAGGAAGGCTGTTCATGGTATAGTAATGAGATAAGGGTAAATTTTACACCATGAAAAGATAAAAAACTTACTGGCGTTTTGGACGCTAGTCCTTTGTCAGAGTACAGGAGTATAGTTCATGGTATAGGGAGCTGTGAAAAATAGACAAGACCAGATATTCAGTTCCCAAGAACCAGTCTGACTATTTAGTGCCATCTCTGTTTCAGGACTTATTCAGATATTTATACAAGAACTTATGGTTTAAACCTTTCTTCCTTTGCTATTCAGGCTGAAAGTGCGCAGCAAAATGCTAGCGAGAAATTCGACAACATGTCAGAAGTAGCGAGACAAGAATTGACTGACTTCAAGTCAAGACGTGTACAGCAGTTTAGAAAGAACTTGGTAAGTTATTATACCTACCATTTTTAATTAATCCTTTTTACCTGCTAGCAATCAAACGGGGCTTAAAATAAAACTCTGTGCCAAATTGGATGTTTTCTAGCTGAGCTCCTCTTATGCCAGTCCCCTTGAGCTGTCACATTTACAATTACAAATGACAGTGTCTAACTCGAAAACTAAATGTTAAATTAGAAGCTTAGTATTTTAAAAATGTAAAAAAGAATGTAAATAAAATATATTGTATTGTATTGTATTGCATTGACTGGTCACATTTTGGTCGTCAAATTTTATGGGAAGAATGAGGGAAGGAGTAGGAGGAGGTGGAAAAACAACAATGTCAAAATGTGATGTTTTTTTTCTTTTCATCTTCAGACTGAGCTAGTTGAGCTAGAATTAAAGCATGCAAAGGTAGGAATAATTTTATTTATTCTGATGATTTTGAAATATAAAGTTTTTCAAATTTTATCTTGTACACCATAGTATTATTTGTTGATTCAGGCATGTGCAATCTTAATGTGTGCCGCCATCCCTGCTTGACTCATGCTGACTGTTGTACTCCTTTGTTTCTTACGACAGGCGCACAACCAACTCTTGAAGAACACATTAGCAGCACTAAAAGAAATCTAACAGGTTTACATTAGGATAAACAAACTAATAAAATGTACCGAGATGTCGTAATTATAATTCTACAAAGCTACGATGTAAAGTGAATAAAAAAATTCTTATGTGTTATCATAGAAATGTCGCTGTTACAATCCATTGAAATGCATAAAGCCTACCAGAAGACATTTCCACCCATTCAAATTCACTATCAAGCTTGTGATTTAAGAGTAAACGTCACTGTCATACTATTGAGAGGTACTGTTGCCATGGTGATGACCTGCTGTAACCATGGTAATAGGTCGGCACCCACACTGCCTCTTTATATGGCAGGATTGGTGGAATTGATTGTTTTTTGTTTTTTTGTTGTTTTTTTGCTTTTAGCAGTTTCTTTCAAAATGGAAATCAATTTGTAAAAGTAAAACAAAATAGGGAAGTGTTAATAAAAAATGTTTTAGTTTGCTTTACATTAACTTTACAAGTGGTGCCATTGTAAGCCATGCTTTATCTAAGGGCATGTTTCTTTCGCCTGGGTAACTCCAGATAGAAAGCACGGGTGGGGTGTGCTGCTAATGCCATGACCTTGCCAATGCGACCCGTGTTCCAGTCCTGCCGAGCTCAGTGTCGTATGCGAGTAGAGTTGTTTGTTGGTTCTCCAAGGGTTTTGCTTCAGGTTCTCCAATTATCCTCGTTCCTTCCTTAAAAAACGACTTCTAAATTCCAATTTGATATTTTGGCTTTCACTTAGTTTAGAGTCTAGTTCTGTTGTGATTGTCCCACTGGCACTGTGATACAACAGCTAAAGCTTTTATTAAAATAGATCAGATGGAGCTACTTTTAACTGAAGTCAGTGCAAGTAACAACCTTTTCATTCGGATGGAGAACAAAAACCCAGACATCTTAAAATTGTCAAGAAAAAGCACGAAAAATTCTTTAAGCAGTTTCAGCTCGGATAGGGTGGTCCCAAACCAAGAGATCACAGTAAAAACCCAGTCCCCTTGATGAACCTTGGGGGAATGACATTCTTTGATTCTCTTTCACAAAACCAGTGAACTTATTATAATATTCAAAATATTATTTGCGAGTACAAAATCATAAGCAAATCCCAGTTTCCATTTCATTTGAAGAAAGTAAAATTCAAGATCTTCCTGTTCAAGATCAAGATTGGTGTCACGTGATTATAAAAAGCGCGGGAAAAGGGGAGTCCGTGACGTCAGTCCATATTCGCTATCATTCCGGTAACTTAGTATTTAGCAATGAAGAACGGAAGCACGAGGCGAAATCTTTGCATCCATACAAATATTGAAAAGCCAAGAATATTTATGGTGATGTTATTGTTCCTAATTTTCGCACGCTTCATCTCTGACCTTATTTGGAAAGAGTTTACGTACGAGAGCCTAAAAGTAAACTTTCAGTTCCCTATTAGCTTAATACGGATAGCTTTATTCAGTCTGGCCATGGTACAGAAGCAAAATGAATTCAAAGCTTCTAAATCAGTTCATTTTTTAAATCCTTTATTATACGGACGGACAAAGGATGTTTACTTAAAGTGAATTTATTATTAGACTTGCATTAATTAACCTTGTTGATAAAAGAGTCAGTCACTCGTCACACATGATGGCTCGAGTCATCAAAACAAGTTCCGTTATCCTCTACTATTTTTACTAACCCCTAACTCTTAACTCACCAAATCTTGACATTACCTCTATCATCTAAGCTTTATGTATTTTATCTGGTAATAAAATTTGTTATGCTTTCCCAAGATCTCTGTTTCAATGGCCAGTGTTATTTTTGTCGGCTTTTGAGCGGCTTTAGTCTCGACCTAATTGTCCTGACTTCTTCCAGGGTCTGAGGAACATCGTGTTCCTTTGCGTACATCTTTGGCGAATACTCGTGAAATCTGTTCTTGGAAAACCTCAGAGGCTTGATGTTAAAGCGCTGGGGATCTTTAGAGTAGCGTAAAGCGATCTCACCCATTATACACAACTGTGTCTCGCTCTTGGACCCACCAACCATGCAGATGTCGCCAGTAGGGACTACAATCACCAGCTCTCCTTCTTCCACATCTAAGCCATCAAGAAACTGGGGCAACAGGATGACAGATGCAGATACCGATCCTAGATTATCAAGGTAATAAACACCAGCTTTGCTATGCTTCCATAGCTTTGAGGCACGGTTTTCAAGGCGATGCTCAAGGTTTCTAATAGCAACATCCATAAGTACTTTCTCTGGGATATTCCAGGCGTCGAGATAGCTACGTAGGATGTAGTGAAGTGAGCCCTCTTCGTTGACAATGGCTAGGGTATACCCAAGTGTTGTTCCTGGGAGGGTTTTAACAGGGAAGTACAGAACATCTGAAGGCTTTTTAGGGTCAATCTTCCTCAACATGTCCTTGGTAGACTTCTCCCAGGTTTGTGGCTTCAGGACTGGCAAAATTCTCGGTCTAGCTATTGCAAAGTCGGGCATTTTCTCTTGGTCAATGTTTATTCGAGTCGATTTAAGAATATTTTCATTTCCACCGCTCTTCGTTGAACCATCTGTCGAGGTATGTGTAGTTTTCTTGGACTTCTTCAGTTCATTGTCTCCAAAGGTCATGGAAAAGGTTCCTTTACCTCCAGAGTTTGAGGACGTCTTGGTAGTAGTTGAACCAAACTTACTACTGCTACCAAACGATGACTTGCCCAATGAACTTCCAAAAGAAGAAGTTTGGTAAGAAGAGGTCTTGTAGCGTGACATGTTGTGCAAATTCGACGACTTCAATAAATTTGGTAAATGTTACGTTCGTTTATCGTCACACCAAACTAAACTCTTCGACTTGTTTACAGTGCTGTAAAGACTTCAACCTCAAAGAACAGTTGCTCCAGTTGTTTTCTAGCCAAAATTTAACCACTATTAGAAGAGCAAACGAATTGCCTTATTCAACAGCTCGACTCCAAACAACAGTGTTCTGGTCCAGCACTCCTTTATAATGACATACCTAGCATGTTTTGAACTGAATGAATCAAAAGTCACAAAGGATATTTCATTTAGGGATAGTATTACATCCATTCTTGGTATAGCGTTTCATGTTACTAGCATTGTGACCCCATCATTGCACACTGTATGATAAGGGAATTTTTAATTGATTGCTTTGGTCTCGCTCAAGTGGCTTGCTATATTAGATACTCACTATCAGTCATAGCATAATTTTAGCATAGAATTTAATCAGTACGAAAAAATCTTTAGTAGTATCTCAGGTCGACTTATGAATTGAAATTTTCTTCATAGTTTCCATAGGCTAGTCCATTTGCAACTGTGTGTTAAATATGTTGGTTCATTCATCACTGACCACCTACCGACCTAAAGAAGGATGGACGAGGGCCTTTGGAAGAGGACTGCAAAGCTCCAAATGGGAAGAGAGGAGAGGGAATGAAAAGATGGTATGGAAAATTAAATAAATTTATAATAAATGAAGGAGTTCGTAGCTGACAAGATGGTCTGACGATCTGGATGACCTGCAGACACAGTAAGCCGATCAATACTCAGTTAAACAAATATTAAAGAGGTACAAATGACGTCAATAATCCTGCTTAGCTCATCTTAAACTAATTATTCGTGAATTAATTTCAGTTAAAGAAGTCGTCAAGAAATGCCAATCCTACGCAAACGCCATCACAATCATCATGAAAATCACACGAGATAACACAGTCATCACGATCATTAAACCCTTGCTCTTGTTTACCACTAGGGTCCAATAGATAAATGAACAGACAACAGATCAAGCCAAGACTAGCCTGCTGTGCAGACGTTTTTAGTGTCTGCACAGCAGGCTAAGCCAAGACAGGCCTTCGTCTGCTCACAAATGCACACGAATTTAAAGAATACGAAATGTTTTTTACTGGTCGTCTTTCAGCTTTTCAGATTTTATTTACAATGGGTTCAAAGATTTCAAAACTTGCTAGTGTTATCAAAAGCGTTTTTTTGTGGTCGCTCAAACAGACTGGAGTCAATCCGTAAGTCGGTCAAACTTTGTTATTCGACTGCAGATGGTCGGTCAAACAAGTTGTCCTTTGACTTTAGGTGGTCGGTCAAACAGGTTCTTGCATGACTTTAGGTGGTCGGTCAAACGGGTTCTTGCTTTACTTAAGGTGGTCGGTCAAACAGGTTCATGTTGGACTTAAGTCGGTTGAACAAGTTGATTTTCCACTTTAGCGATCGGTCAAACAGGTTCACGTTTGATTTGAATTGGTCGATCACACAGGTTATGCTGCCCTCGAGTCGGTCGGTTAAACAGGTTCTTGTTTAACATGTACTGTTTCTGTCTCAGAGTCATCTATTTCCCCTTCACTATCGCTCGCCTCGCCGCGATCCTTTCGCTCCTTTTTCGGTGGCGGCGATCCCGAATGAGACCGTCGAGATTTCCGTCGATCCTTCCGGTCTTCACTCGATTGTGATTGTAATTTTTTGGTGGATAATTCGTCTTTGATCTCAATGTTATCTTGCTTGGGATCCACTTGTTCTTTATCTATTTGTTCAGGTTCGATTTTCTTTTCCTTGTCGAGGATCTGGAGCACTGATCTTGGTATGTGTGCTCTCTGATAAGAAAGATGAAAATTAGCAAGGCTTTAGATGCACTGGAGGGTCAGCTAGTTTCCTAGGACAACCTCCAGTAGAAAGGAATACCTCCCCACCCCCACCCCCAAGATTTGCCTACCCATCTTTAAGGTGTCAGTAGGTCAAGAACGAGCAACTAGTGGGCGTAGGGTAATGCAGTAGTAAAGACGACGAGAGATAAAAAAGAGTGACAAGTTACATTGTAATGAAATGCGTTACCTGATGTGGAGTGAATGATTGTACATGTGTTACCAAATTGTCACGCAACTCAGGACATATCTGCGGGTACAACAAAGCAAAAATCATAAGTTTTGGAGCCTACTCTGTGGTCATAGGATACGGTAACGGTGCGGTGGGATTTTTATGACATCTTTGAATAAACCTTGCACAACACGCAAAATTTAACACAAATCAAACGCAACTATTTTTCCTTATACTGATTAAATTGAGTATATTTTCTTAGAAAATTTTTTAGATCCGTTAATGTCTTCTTACCTCGAAAGCGCTCTCCAGTTGACGTGGAGGAAGTTGGAGTAAAATAGAGAAAGACTGAGGCTTTGTCATCTGAAAATGAAGAGAAATAAAAATCTGTCAAGAATATCAGCCAATCAGCACACGAGTTATATTTTGTGCGGTTTTGTATCTATCTGCCGCTCGGAGACTTGCGAAGTGCGAGCAAAATAATTAAAGTTTAAAATAGTTTAAAATTAAAAAAAATAAAGAAAAATATCAATATCGTAAATAAAACAGCTAGTGAGCTTCTAAATGAAATAACTAAAAAAAAAAAAAAGAGAATGAAAGCTTGAGTTTAAGGTCACCCATCCATTTACTAACCCCGCTCAACCGTGCTTGACTCAGTATCTTGGAAACCCCAATTTTTGCCAGTGGACCACGTTTAAATAACAATAGCCGTGAAAACAATGCACCGAATGGACTAGACTTTTTAACATCGAATTTTCAACGATTCCGTGCGTGGCAGAGATGCAAGGGATTAGCCGATATGGTCTGGGGGCCGGCTGGTCTCTCCCCTGATGCTTTGGCTAGAACATTTTCTTGCGTAATCCGTGCACCAAAGGGCAGAAGGATTTAATCGCCGTCAGGTCCGAAGTCCATACGCCGCCCCAGCTCTGCGGATGTCTCGGGGGTATGGCACAGTGGAATCGATTTTTTTAAAAATTTCTGTCGGTGGACGTGGGTTCGAATCCCATTATCCGTTTTCAAATTGTTAAACATTGTTAATCTTTCTTTAAATCTTTTTTTTTTTTTTGCTTACGTTCAATCGCCAAGTAAGCAATCTCGATCCAAAACGTAGACCTGTGCTGTTCCTGGTTTTAAATACTGCCTGGAAAAACTTTACTGCAAGAAGTTTTACTCCACTTGACTTCTATGCATTTTTCTCGCTATATTACTATGCTTTCTGTTCAACTTTGACTGGAACTACGATATCTTTAGTACATAAAATAAATCAACCTTGAATTTCTTTAAAACGTGCTGTAACAGCTACACATGCGCAGACGTTTTTCTCAAGTGATCATCAGAGCAATATATTAATAAATAATAAAGTAATATATATCAATAAATGTCATCAATCAAACCTGGCAACACTTGACAAACCCTTGCCATACTTTAGGCTGCTTCCAGACCTAATACAAGAAAAAGTAACAGAGTACAATGAAGGACATATTGAACGAAGGCGGGATGTTTGTTGGCCACAGGGTACAAAGGGTTACCTTCGTAAAACAAGTATAAGGGAGCTGCACCTTCGGTGAACCAGGAGAAGGGTGGAAAGTGGGATGGGAATGGAAGGAAGAGAATGGGAATAGGGAGGGAGAAGAGAAGGCACAGGAGGAGAAAGGAAAAGATGGAAGGGAAGGAAAGGGACAAGCATAGGAGGAAGAAGGCAGCGGAAGAGGAAGGGAATGAGCATGGACAACAGGCAAAACCTATTGATTCTCCAAACTCTGATACACGTACCTGTTTTGTAATGAGTTTTGATAAGAGATTCATGACGAATCCGATCAATCTTGGGCAAATACTCAGTGACTGGATTACCTGTGGAGATGATCGTAATGAAAATGTTCAAACCGTATCCCAGGGAGATAGCTAGGTATCCTATCAAACTAGTATCAACAGAGGATTTCGTTCTTCATTGTACTGACACATTTATCCAAGACAAAACCCGCGTACAAGCACACAAAAAGCAGGAGGACCAGGATCTTGGGCAAAGGATAGCTTTATCTGTTTAATTCTCTTTAATTAATAAGTAAAGTGTTTTCATTGTGATTACAGTTAAGATAGTTATTATGCCGTATTAAAGAGTATTCACTTGGCTTCCTACACGCAACATTCCGGTCCCCCTCTCACGCATAAAGACATTGAGATACGTATCTTTTTCTTGCTCGCATTCGGGGTGTGAAGGGGTGGGCCTTCTATCCTAAACTAGTTAGTACATACAGTGTACGCAAACACCTCTCGTTGGTTAACTTACGGTTCTCATGAATAACGTTGGTAGAGGATTGACTTCCATTAACTGCTGCAGCACGATAGCCAGCACTTCTTGTGTGTAGATGGTCTTTTCATCGAAACAGTATCTGATAGCTGTACAATAAGATTCAGGGTATGGATCAATTCAAATAATGTGTCTGTCTGTCTGTCTATTAGGGTCTGTTTTACTATTGGATGATGATGACGATAATAAATGATGTTGATGATAATGTTGATGACGATGGGCATCATCACGATGATACATGCTATTACTACAGATGATAATTGTGGCGGTGATCAATACATGGTGCTGTCGATGATGACAAGGGTGTGATGGTTAGGATGATACATGATGCTAATGATGATGATGAAGGTGATGATGATGATGATGAAGGTGATGATGATGATGATGAAGGTGATGATGATGGTGATGATAATTGTGATGGTGATGATGATGATAATGATGATGAAGATGGTGATGATGATGATGGTGATGATGATGATGGTGATGATGATGATGGTGATGATGATGATGGTGATGATGGTGATGATAATGATGGTGATGATGATGATGGTGATGATGATGATGATGATGATGGTGATGATGATGATGGTGATGATGGTGATGATGATGATGATGAAGATGATGATGATGATGGTGATGATGGTGATGATGATAATATGTACGATAACAGTGTTGTTGTTGATGATGTTGTTGATAACAGAATTCATTTATCTTATAGAGCAGACTGCTGAGCAGACTACTGCCGACTCACCTTTCATAACAGATCGTATGTCTCCTTTAGACTCGTTTGCATTTGCTTTCTTTGAAGGTTCTATCATGTGAAGAGCTACAAGTAACTCTGATGGACTCAAGGGACTGGTACCTGATACCTTGCCTTCACCTGAGAATGTAGTAAAATGTAAGGAGCATGCGCAGTGCAGTATAGCCATCAGGGTGGTTTCCATGTCAACGCGACCTCGAAAAATTCTATACATCTAGGTTGTTGGCTTTCGTCAATTAGAATTTGACTAAGACAGTGGAAAATTTGATTAATGGAAGCCAAACGTTTGGAGTCTGCCCTAGGTATGATTATATAAGGTACATGTAGACCAAGTGCAATCGCTAACTCACTGGATATGCTCGCTAACTTAAGAAGGACGCAAAAATTGCTATAATGAAGATATACGTTTACTATAAAATCATCGTAAAGTGAATGAGGAGACCTTAAAGACAAAAAGGTAAAGGTAATATATTTTATTTCAATAACGCGGGAAGTCATTCTGTCAAATTCTCTCGAGCCAGAGGCTCATGTATATAGCGCTTGATGAGGACAATGGGGTCAGTTTTAAATATAAAACATTTTGTTTCACTAATAACTTACTGTGAAAACACCCCAGGAGCCTATTAAACACTTCTTTGACGACATTGGGTGACTGTTTGATGAGTTTAGGGAGCACAGCGATGATCTCTTGCTTTTCGAGTCCCGTTAACACAGGGATCAGGAAACGAACGTCAGATACACGCCTGTGGTAGAGATCTTTGACCTTCTTGACTAAATCAGGCGAGGGCGTGACTGCAGTGGATGAAAAAAAATGATGAATGAAAGGGAATGGAAATGGAAAAGAAAGAATGACAAGGGATAGACTTAGAATACAACTTGTTACAACACGATAAAATAGAAAATGGGAAAAATTATTCAAAGGAAGGGAAGATAAAAATAAAAATGGATAAAGTATTCATGTAAAACAACAAAATACAAACGAAAAAGCTACCTTTGTCTGTGATGATGTTGAGGATACGAGCGATGAGTGTTTCTGATCCTGTGGGGCAGTTTTCCACTAAATGTAGTAAATCGGGAGACGCCATGCCGATAGCACGTATCTAAACAAACACATCTGAATTACTTTTACATTTCACACAATTAGTATCGATAAACAAACGATATAAACTACACATGGGATTCCTGTGGTAAATCATCTGCTGCCACAGGAAGCCCATCAGGTTTGGGTTGAACACTTACAGGGGTTTCTAGATGTCGTATTATAACTCTCTTTATCATCTGAGAAGATGCGGTGTAGATAACAGCAAGCCTAAATATATCAAACAAAAGCATTGTTAGCGATATTTTTTGTAGAATCAAACAGAGTAAGTTGTAGTTTGGGGATGCTTTCCCTTGAGTTCTATTCCTTTCTTTGATTGGTCAAACCTAAACCATGAACACCTAAAGTATGTCTGGAATGTTGAACATCGTCTTCTGACCAATCAGATGGGACCGTTAATTAGAAATGAATTCATTCTTGCATGTGATTGGTCAGAACACGATGTTAACATTTCAGACATATTTTAGGTGTTCTTGGTTTTCTTAGTTTGACTGTAATTCCCTTTAATATTATTTCTCTCTCTAATGGTTATGGTAACAGTGAGAAGACACAACAGGCGTGCAAATAAAACAAATAATCATTCTCAAGAGGTTGGAAATGGCATATTGGTTATTGGTACACTGTCTCAAATTCAAGAACACTTGGATTAAAGAGCTGTACTCCCTTAGAACATACAAGTATATAAGAAAGACCCCCCTTCAATATACAAGACAGAAAGACTCCCCCCCCCCCCCCCCCCCATTAATCAGATGAATTTAAGTTTCACTTACTGATGGAAGAGCTGATGATTCTGGGGTAACAGAGCCAAGTATAAATACAAACAAATCTTGATGCTCTCGTCGGTCCATTCTACAAAGTACAAAATATTTGTATCTTAAAATATGGTTTTGAAATACACACAAAGACAGCAGGCCCTGAATGGATATACGAACAGAATACTTGGTTTGTGCAGATAACAATACCTTTTGGTTCTAGACCTTCCTCTACAGGTGCTTTCTCATTTAGTAACAGTTCTAGTGAGGACATGGCATAAGTCTGGAGAAGGGTAATGAGAAAATAATGAGTAAAAGATAAATATTTGGGTTATATTAGGCTGAATGCTATGTGAAATATAGATGTACGAATAGATGTATGAATAGATGGATTGATAGATGGGATAGATAGATGGGATAGATAGATGAAGTATTGGGATAGATGGCATAAATGGATGAATGGGATAGATGGATGAATGAATGGGATAGACAGATGAATGGGATAAATGAAGGGGATGGATGGATAGATGAGACAGATGGATGGATGTAGGGAATAAACAAATGAGTGGGAAAGATGGATGATGGATGGATAAATGAGATAAATGGATGGATGAATTTATGATAGTACTGTATGGGTAAATGGAAGAGAGGAACGGCAGGATGAAAGGGTGGGATGAAAAGTTTAATTGATGGATAGATAGATGAATTGACGGATGGATGGATGAGTGTATGAAGGGACTTAATGAATGGATGGATGGATGGATGGAAGAATGCAAACAAATTCAAGAGCAAAAGTTCAAGGTCTCCGCTTACCTCAATGTCCAATGCAAACTCAGGTCTTGTGTGTAGTTTCTTAGCAGAGTGTATAGCCTGCACACGGACCTGTTCTTTCTCATGTGTGGTTAATTCTAGTAATGTCTGTAGGTGTTGATGTTGTGTAGCTGGACGCTTGAGTATCAAGTCTCGTAAGGTAGCAAACCCCACTTGTAGAGTTTCCTATAATGGTAAATATCAAGTGAGATGAAATGGTAAAACATTTCACCCAAGTACAATGGGTCCATTAGATACAGGCCAACTAAAAACACTTGTTTAATAACAATCAACTCAGCTAACACTAGTTATCCCAGTCTGAAGTTGACCTACTGGATTTTCACAATGTATCTTGACCATAAGCATGACTTGTTCTGTGATGATGGGAGCCTCCAAGACCACACGTGTAAATAACCTGAACATAAATTTATAACAAGAAAGTAAATAAGTAAATGGAAAGAAGATAGGATGGGATGAGAAGTCTACAGGAAGCCATCTTGGAAGGAATAGATACAATAATAATAATAATAATAATAATAATAATAATAATAATAATAATAATAATATACTTTATTTAAAGAGGGTAACACCCAAAAGCAAAAGCTTACAAACTTGTGGCCCTCAAAAGACTTAATATAAATAGTTACATGAAAATATAAATATACATATATAAAAAAGTACTAAGAATAATATATTATATATTATAGACCAAGTCGAAGACTCGCACCTATGTGGGGGCCAGGCCACGCGAACAGAGAGACCTGGCGCGACTCGTCACGCCAGATCGCTCTGTGTCGCGCCAGGTCTCCCTGTCTTCAACCACACCGGCGCAAGCCCTGGACTTAGTCTATATTAACTAGAATATGATTAAATAATTATAAATAAATAATAAAAATATACTTATATCCAATAAAACTAACTAAATCTTAAAATGGTCCATTGATTCCTGGTTTAAAAGAATACTCGATAAGTATTTAGATTTAAAATTATTTATAGAAGATGCAGTTTTCAATTCTACAGAGAAGGAATTCCATAAAGTAGACGCTCTAAAACTGAATGAGCGGCCTCCAGCTGTAGTCAATGATATTTTCGGTACCTTAACGTTGTACTTAGAAAAGCGAGTTTCAAATTTGTGAACATTTTTCATGGGTTTAATGTAATTGAGTAGATAACTAGGAGTAATCCCATTTAAGATCTTAAACATTAGAGCACCGGTCAAGTAATTGCACAATTCATTAATAGGAATCCAACCAAGTTTGTTAAACATAGGGACAGAAGGTGCATCACGTGCTGCATCAAATATTGTTCTAGCTGCTCTTTTCTGCAATCTAAGAAGGCGATATTTACCCTCCTTGGAACAACCTCCCCAAACAGGGGCACAATATTCGATAAGTGGCTTAATAAGTGTATTGTAAAACAAAATTCTCTCCGGATGAGGTATATACCTCTTATTCCTTTTAACCCTTTATGCCCCATGGGGAATCTTGCTTACGTTGTGCACTAATCCCAAGGGTCATTAACATTCATTGTGCAGTATTGAGTATGCCTTAGATTTTGCCTTATAATGCCAAAGCAAGCTAAGGTACTGCATTACAATAGAAAGAAAAATTATAGATCTAATATCAAACTTTATTTTTAAACATCATAAGGTAGTAAATACATAAAATCTGATGAGAATATACTACTGAAAATCCTAGAACCTAAAACATACTTGCTCAGCCATTTTGTTCTAGGTTTGATATTGCAAACACATGGATTAGATTTACTATAAATCATCTCCTAGATCAATAATTCAATATAGAAATGATAAAAATGTATATTGAGACATGCAGCTAAAGAATAAGCTAGTTATCTATCATGAAAGTCAAGTGGTTTTCACAAATATGAAATAATTAAAGTTAAGTTAATTTTGAATTTGGCGCGTCCAAAGTCGGTCCAATCAAGCTAGGTCACTAGCGGTATGGTTGCGAAAGCACTTCAAACACACTCGCTTTCCACACAGTTCACACTGTAATCTGCACCAGCTCTTTTCTTTTTTCCTTAGGCATCTTTTGCAGAGGCCTTTTGTGCAGGGAATAGGCCAGTGGCCACCCTGCAAAGATCCAGAAACACAGGATAATTTGCGGCAACTGAATTCGCCGATCAAGTCCTTTGCAAGTTCTAATCTAAATTGAAGCTGTGTTCGTGAGCGATGATTTGGCGCCAGCATTTCTAAAATGTGGGCATTTACAATGCTCAAGTCAATGAGAAACCAAAATAGGTATCTCCACCACTTTCTGGACTTGAGTCCGACAGCATAGTAGCCGCGAGATTGATCACTGCGATCAACAGCACCCATGTTGGCGTTGTAGCTCTTCACTACAGGAGCGCTAGGCACATCGATAATGGTTCCATCGCGTTGTTTTCGTTTTACAGTGTCGTCTCCAACAGGATTCGACTGGCTGCTTAAAAAGTTGACAAGCCTCTTGTCCTTCCAAACCGTTGCCACGAGATTGTTCTTTCGTTTGAACAAGGATTCGCCTTGTTTTAAGCGCTTCACGTCGGGGTTTTTTTTCCCTAACTCCTTCGGATAACCCGAACTGCTAGCTTTTATCGTGCCACATAAATAGACTTGGTCTTTTAATAAATCTTCGGCTAGACGAACTGATGTGAAATAATTATCACAGAAGACATGATGGTTTTTGCCTGTGATTGTCCGTGTTAAATCATGTACGACACGGTAGCCAAGGCCATGTTCGACTCCGCCATCTTGCTTCTTCCCCGTGTAAACTTGGAAGTCCAACACGTAGCCATTTGAGGAATCGGCACACTCCCAGACCTTTATTCCTCTCTTGATGGGTTTGTTGGGCATGTATTGCTTCATCCCAAGCCTGCCTTTGTACTTAACCATAGCTTCATCTACAGCAACGTTCTTCGTTGGCATGTACTCTTCGCGGCATTGCTGTAAAACACGATCAACAACAGTTCGAACTTTGTAAAGTCTGTCGTGTTGCCGATCTTCTCTCGGAAGAGCTTTAGATTTGTCATTGAGATGTAGATATTGATTTAGTTTATCATAACGATTTCTTGGCATGACTTTTTTGATCTCTGGGACTCCAAGGAGAGGTTCTTTAGACCAATACAGTCGAGTTGAAGGGAGCTTTTTTATTCCAAACACGACGTGAAGACCAAGGAACGCTTTGATCTCTTCGGCTGTTGTATCACGCCACTTTGGATCGGGCTTCACAGCGATGCATTGCTGGGCATACAGGTTAGTTTCTCTGACAATAAGTTCGATTAAGTCCTCGGGAAACAATAAATGAAAGAAGTCCAGTGCAGTTCCATCTTCTGCAACTCCAGAGACAGGACCAGAGCGAGATACAAATGGCGCGACATTCACAACTCCATTGCCATTTCCCCAAGTGTTTACATCTTCTTGTGGCTCAGTTTCTTCGTCATCTGAGACGGAAAAATCAGACAAATCTTCTGTGTTCACTGTTGAAACAGAAATATCTGATTCAGAAGAGTCTGAAGCAGAGTCTGAGTCGTTCAAGGCTTGAATATCGTCGTTCGTAAATCCTAAAAAATCTTCCGAGTCGCTATCGCTCTCCATTTCCAAACGTGTTTCTTCAACTATAATTTTCACTGCGAACTTGTGTGACAACCTATGCCATATTTGGTATGAAAATAAATGTAAACTCTTCTCCTATTGGTTAGAATACGATAGAGCATCAAAACAAAGATATAACATGTCTTTTGATTGGCTAGAAGAGGTCACGGTCTGAGAGAGCCATATGGCTCACTTGGGAATTGGAGCCAGTTACGGAAGTGAGCCATATGGCTCACTTGGGGCATAAAGGGTTAAGTAAGCCAATACGTTGTGAAACTCTATGCTCAATACTATCAATTTGAGAGTCCCATGTTAGTGATCGATCAATTTGGACACCGAGCAGTTTAACTGAATCAGTTGTTTGTAACTTTGTGTTACCTACTTCGATTGAAATGTCACGTTCAAGAGTAGATAGTTTACGAGAGCTACCAACAAGCATGACTTTTGTTTTAGAGGTGTTAAGAATCATTTTGTTCCGTGACGCCCAGGATTGAATAGGTTTAAATTCATCGGCCAACTTAGATTCAACTTCTTCAAGAGTTTTCCCTGACACAGTTTGAGTTGTATCATCAGCATACATGTCAAGTGTAGATTCTTTAGTAATTAAAGATAGATCATTTACAAATATTATAAAAAGCAAAGGTCCTAAAACAGAACCTTGAGGAACACCATGAGATACTGATTTAGGAGAGGATAAACGTTTTGCGATCATAACAGACTGTCGACGATTTTCCAAATAAGATTTAAACCAGGCAATGGCTGAATCACTGCGACAATAGAGTTGGAGCTTAGTTAGTAAAACATCATGATCAATAAGATCGAATGCCTTACGAAAATCAATGGCTACTAAGCCACTAAGCAGACCTTTGTCAATATTCATAAGTAGAACGTCGACAATTTTGATTAGGGCTGTCTCACAGGAATGGCCTCTGCGAAAGCCTGATTGATTAACACAAAGCAAGTTATGGTCAGTCATGAATTCATAGAGTGAAGAATGAACATGTTTTTCTAACACCTTGGAAAGAATAGGAAGAACCGAGATAGGACAATAATTATTAGGATCCTTCCTATCTCCATCTTTATAAATAGGTGTGACACGTGCAAGTTTCCAAGACTCAGGAAAAACTCCATTTCTTATTGAGGCGTTGAAAATTTTTTAAAAAATAAATACCAAATACCAAAAACAACGCGATAGGGGTGGGAGTGGGGAAGAAAACAACTAATCTTCGTGGGAGGGGTAAAAAAGGAATTAAGTGGGCACAGGAAATCACCATGTAGGGGAGGGGTAGTTAGGGGATACCCCAATTGGTACAGAGAATTAAGTAATGTTTTAAGTGTCAGGCTTTCTTGACAAAATAGGCAGCTGCGTTCAATTCCATAATTATTTAACTAATTTATTGTATCCGCTGATGATGAAAAAGCTGGCAGTGAGAGGTGAAGTACCCGATGATCAAGCCCTGTTGGGTTGTGGGTAAAGAGGTGTTACATACTTGTCTTTGGGGTCCATTCGCTGCTGTAATCCCTCCAATAGTCTGCAGATGCATTCATTATACATTGACAGGTCAGGAGGATAGCCTTCTTCTTGGTTGATCTCATACATCAAGTACTCCTGATATAACCATGACTGTATTAACTCATAGTGCATACGGGGGTCTTCTTGGATGTAATTATGGAGAACTGACAAGATACAATTGATCATTTCTAGTGAGACCTTTGAGAATATTTGCTATAAACATTGGTATTGTTGAACCCCGAAACAACCTCTGAGTCTATCTAAGTCAGGGCATAAAACATCTTCTGGGCTGATCTAAGTTAGTTCACGGCTAACTCATAGATTGAACCCTGAAACAACCTCTGGGCTGATCTAAGTCAGGGCATAGCTAACTCACAGATAAAACCCTGAAACAACTTCTAGGCTGATCTAAGTCAGGGCACGACTAACTCACAGATTGAACCCTGAAACAACCTCTGGGTTGATCTAAGTCAGGGCATGGCTAACTCACAGATAGAACCCTGAAACAACCTCTGGGCTGATCTAAGTCAGGGCATGGCTAACTCACAGATTGAATTGGAATTTATTGCGAGAAAACCCAGAGAAAAACCCTCGAATCAAGGGAGAGACCCAACAAATTCACATGTGATGCTGAGTCCAGAAATTAAACCCAAGACCCCAGAAGTCAAAGACTATTGCTTTCAGTGCCACTACTCCACCTTCTACTACAAAGACTGAAATTTTTGGCTTTCAGTTAATGGGCTAGTTAATTACAGATTCAAGTTATTGGTGAGGGGAGGAGTTTGGAATTTAATTTTGATCCCGTAAATAATAAATACAGTCCCTAGTCTCTTTTATTAGTAGTTTATAATATAGTTTTATTCTCATACATAACAGCTAGGTCTTAAGATAAAAGATTAAATTGTAATTTAGTTTGTTTCATTTCATTTCAAATCAAGGTAGAGACCCAATATACTGTTCACATGTGTGATACCAAGTCCAGGAATAGAGCGTAAAATTTGAAACAGTACCTTCTCTGACATCACCACCTGCCTGGATGGCTAAACCAATCAACAGCTTGATTCTTTCCTAAAGTAAAACAAAGGTCAAAACATTTTTATACACAGTGCTTTACAATCATATATCAACAGCTATTCTGGCTTGTGACAGAATCTCTTAGACCTAAGGCATGGAACAATTGTGTATGTAAATAACAATTGATTTGATCCAAGAAGGAGTTGTCAACCTACTTGTTGTACACCACTTCTAACTGCACTGTCTGAAACAAGAAAACAATAAGTTAGTCCTCAAATATTGCGTTTAGAAGCCAATACTATAGCTAAGCTACATACAGGTGTGCAGATCTAAACATTCTCTGACACCCAGTGACACAGGTGCCTGCCTTAAAACATTTTCTTCAAAACATCTAGAAAAATAGTCCTACACACAGCAGCCTGGCTTATTCCCACATTTGTTTTAGCCCATTCAAAATCATCCCAAAGTGCGTGAACGTGAGGCTAGACAAGCAAAATTCTATCATTCCATGGCCGCTGCCCAATAAAGGTGTAGAAGAGACTAAAATATGTGCTATAAGGAGAACTACTTACTTTCAGCCTTGATTATTCTGTCGACAGCAGCCATAAGCATTTTGTGCTGTTCCTCTAAACTCATATCCTTGGTAACCTCTGACAGTTTAAAAGCTTTTATTTTGCGCATTCGCTGATGAGAAAGAAAAAGAGAGTGATTTTTAGAAGTTATAGAAAAATTTCTAATTATTACGTGACTCATATTAGTAATTGAATGACTGACAGCTGGCTCAGTTGGTGGAGCATCTGACACCTTAAGTGGGAGACCATGGGTTCAATGTAAGGTCTTATGAGTATCATGAAGAAAGAGCGCTATAAAATAATAAAATAAGCCAAATTAAAGGACGACAACTCACCAGTTGAGGCACAGCAGCTTCTTTTGGTTGGAAGATCTTCAATGAGAATGAAAAGAAAACGAATATGAGTGGGATGAGAATGGGATGGGATGCGCAATGGGAGGAGCTCTAAATGACGGCAAGCTTGTAGCCCTTTCAATGTATTGAATGAAAATGAAACAAAAATGAAAATGAGTGGGATGAAAATGGGATGGGATATGGAATGGGAGGAGCTCTAAATAATAATAAGCTTGTAGCCCTTTCGATATATTGAATGAAAATGAAACGAAAATGAATATAAGTGGGATGAGAATGGGATGGGATATGGAATGGGAAGAACATGTTCATGGTATGATATATCTGGAAGGTTTCATGGTACCTTCTTTCCTTCTGTTTTCCCTTTATCTTTAAGAACATCTATTTGCCCACCTGTAGTAAAACAAATATCAATAATGGGAAATATTACTCCACTTTCATTCACTTTTGAATGACTGAAACGACTTATGATTAGAAATAAAATGGACCCCATAGAACTGGCAGATATAGAAGAAATGTTTCAATACTTACTTAATATCCTTTGGAGAGCTGAGTCTTTCTTGTCCTGGGGAAAAAATAAAGACAAATTATAAAAATAGATATTTAAAGAACTGTTTCAACTGTTTTTCCCACTGTATCAATATACACTGATACTTCCATTGTTAAGCAGACAACCTTCATCAATTCATAGTAAAATGAATCTCTATACAGTGGACACCTCTATAGTCCTCCTTGGCTCTGGCATAATGTCTTTCATTTCAGACCATGTGTCATTCCCTTGAGAATAAGATTCTTATTCTTTGTTTGTTTCTTCTCGTGTCGACCAAGTTCAACCATTAAACAAAAAAATGTTACTCCAGGGAATGACACATTGTTTGAAATGAAAGACATCATGCTTGAGCCGAGGAGGTATATTAAACAAACAAACACCAGGCCAGGTGCTTAGTGTCTGTAAGGTGTCTTTTTAATAGCGGTACTGTACCACTGTAAGATCTAAAAGAAGAACAAATAAACTTACTCCAGAATTCTCATTTTCAGCATCTGCGTCCCAGTTAGAGTCGGAGCCAATCACAGGTATGGATTTATTTGATTCTTTTTTAATTCTTGGGTCTTGAGCCTGAAAAAAATAGATTATGGAGAAAAATATATTAATTGTTGATTAATAATAATTTGAAAACATCATTTTTCTAACTAAACACTCAATCCTTTGAGTGGTTTTAGGGCAATTAATATAACTCAAAAGCATAAGCGTAGCTGACTTCTGTAATTAATGAAATTAATAACTGTTGTAGTATAATAATTATTGTAATTATACAGCTTCTCATTAATCCCATATATGTAACTGTCCAATTATTTTCTTAATTGCACAGGTCTTGTTGATATGGGATTAATTAGGCGTCTATATAATTAATAGATAATGGGATTTCATGCTCCCCAATCAAGAAATAATTAGACTCGAATCATTCCTCTGACTACCAAATTGGACTCTGCCTATGGCCTCATCCAATTTTGGAAGTCCTCGGAATTTTCCAAGTCATGGAGTCCTATTACATATACTAATATATCATGTGTGAATGATAATTTGAAGTACAAGCTGTTTTCATGGCAGCTGTGTTGTCGAGCAAAAAATTAGAGATTTTCTCCTTAGGTAAATAAAAACTTGTAATGCAATAATAGCTATTATTGCCCTGCGATAATAGCTATTCAACATGAATTCCCTTCATAACTGACCTTCTTAAGAGCTTCCATTCTTTCAAACCCAACACCAACCCCTACTCCTGTCATCTGCGAAGCCAAAAGCCGGGCTAAATGAGCAACTTGAGCCTGTCCTCCAGCTGCGGCAATAGGTGTGTAGGTATCACTAAAGTTTGTCGGCAGGTTGTCCGGTAGAGATAACATACTGATAAGTACAAGGTTGGTTACATTGTCTTTGTCTAAGAGAGGTATTAAGTCTTGTGCTGTCAAGTCAATCGCCTCTGCCGTTGTCATGGAGATAATATCAGGATCATCCATCTTAAACAAAATAATTAATAATCCTGTTAATTACAATAGATTCTGAATCAAGCATTGTGATTGGATGGTGTTTTTTTCCTGACTCTTAATTGGCCGAGTGCAGGAAATCCATTTGAGAAGCAGTATTACTGTATGCCTATTCTAAAACAGGTTCACAACTGGTTTACAGCAGGTTTATAACCAGTTTTGATACTCACATCCAGCAGCTTGGACTTCTTGTTGGCTGCAGCATTTTCATTTTCCGCTCTAGGAATAAAAAACATAATTTATTAGTTTTACAAAACTCCCTCCGGAAGAAAATGATACAAAAAAGGCTTTTTCTTCACCTTCTTTTTAAAGATTCTGGAGTTGGTTTTGGCATGTTCTTTTGTAACTGCAGAAAAAAGAATAAAGTTGTCAGGAATATGAGAAACGATAAGGACATTCGTCACGATATTCAAAGCATTTGTACCTCATTCTGTGATGCTCCGAGGTCTGTCAATAGCGTTGTTATTTGAGGAAGAAATTCAACTGCAAAGAAAGTAAATAATGTGTTAACAACAAGCAACTATGAATGTTTACCAGTCATTGATAGTATAAAGAGATAAATGAAAAGGAAAGGAAGAAAAGAAGGAAAGAAAGAAATACAATGAGGGTTGGCTACCTGAACTTGGATGTTTCAGCAGGTTCATTAGATGAAGCTAAAAAATAAGAAAGATTTAGAAAGATTGTAATGTTAATGTTAATGGTAATATCATAATATCAGAGTCATTGTTGTTGTCATTGTGTTGCTGATGATGATGGTGATTATATTGATGACGACAACAAAGCTGGTAATGTAGATGATAATGATGTTGATGATGATGCTGGTGAAGTTGATGATGTTGATGGTGATAAAGATGTCGGTGATGACAATGAAGCTGGTAATGTAGATGATAATGATGTTGATAATGATGCTGGTTTTGTTAGGAAATAAATGTTAGAACAACAACATAGAGTCAACTTACCTTTAAATTTTTTCTAACACTACTAACTTGTGACTTGGATAAAGAAGTAGGAAGGTTAGCTGCAGGAAAAAAAATAACAGAATGGTTAGCCTGGGAAAACAACAGCTGTCTCGTTGCTCGCTTGCTTCCCATGGTCACCCCTGAAGTGTGGCAATTGGTTCAAAATCACTCAAGATAAGCTTTTCAGCCTCCAATAAGATCACTTACCATGAAGAGACTCAAAGGTCTGCACTACAGTTGACATGAAGATAGGTCTTTGTCTGGCAATGTTGGATAGTGTGCCGAGAGATGCCATCAAGTTAACACTGAAAATTTGATTGAACAGCAGTGATATCATTATCAGCACCAACAGCATCATCATCATCACCATCATCATTACTATCGCTATCATCATCATCATCGACAACATTATTGTCAACAAAATCACCAACATTATCATCAGAAACATTTTCAACTTTCGAGAATAAAATACTATTAGAAGATTATAATTATCGATGTACAACATTAGCAACATAACCCTACCTTGAGATTGTAGGCGAGGCACTCAGCGTCAACAGAGCTTCTAGGGTTGTACCCCCTTCTTCTCTCAGCTCTGGCATTCTCACTAGAGGATGGTTTCTTGGTATTGAATCAAGAGAAAAGTCTGCCTCTCCCTTCTTTGTTGACTCAGAATCCTGATAACAATGTGTTAACTATTAATTGATGATGATGAATTTATATAACGCCTTTTCTATATGAATATAATCAAAGCCGCTTTACATTGAGTTGTGAATGACAGGTTGCTTTTTGTGCAATTTACAAGCATGAGAGATGGTTAGTATGAAGTGGAGGCACTGAGGGTGGTCACTGCCAGGGTTTCTTTACGTCCTCAGTGGTTCTTTTACTTCCCTCTGATGTTACTTGTATTGAATTTGTTTGCAAATGAAAAAGGTCAGCATACCTGTGTCTTGTTGGATTGCACGAGGACTAACATCTCCATAAACTTGATTGCATGGGTTCTTATTCTACAAGCAAGAAAGAAAGACTATTATCTTCTATAACCTAATGTTGAGAAGCATGGGTGAAGGGTGAGGGCACTTGCTTCTCAAGAAGGCAACCCAGATTTGATTCCTAGACATACAGCCCCTGTAGCTCATATATGAGTAGAGTTGTTCTTTGGTTGTATTCTTTGCTTCAAGAGATTTTCTCTGGATTCTCTAGTTTTCTTCCCTCCACAAAAATCAACTCTTAAATTCCAATTAAAATCCTGTGGAAGAAGAGTCACTCTGCCGAACTACTTTATTTTATAAATTGTATTCATGATGTCATAGCAGAATGATACGTTGTGAATCATACTTGCGATCATCATATACGATTATGTAATACTAAGTAACACTAGCCATGGCAACCAAATACAAATCTGACCTACCCATCATTGTCAGACTCAAGCATGGAAATGATCTGATTTTTGATGTCAGTCAACAACTGCAGAGAAGGAAATCAATACGAATGCTTAGCATGATAATATTATTACATTTCATATAAATTTCTTGCATACACTTTAATATGATATACGTAACAGTACATGAATAATGAGCCCGAGGCTCAAAATAACAGTCGCCAGTCATGATCACAGTCAAATTAGTTTAAGCTTAGTCATGTATCATTTCTGACTAAACTTCACTGGTCAAAATGACCGGCAAGGCAAAGATTTGACCAAACAAGTCCCAGCTTTGGCCAGATATTGTTCAATGCCATAATTTCAAACCCTGGTGCTTGATGATGGTACAAAATATATGCACATAAACTAAAACAAATAGTTAAACTCATCGGCACGGATGAATTGGAGGGAGGTGCCTGAAAAGCTGCAGCAGGTCGCACTACTGCTCACGGCCGAGGGGCCGAATATAACCCGAAGGGGAGAGCCAAGTCTGCGAAGAATCATCCTCGTCACTTTAGCCCTAACAAAAACCGGTCATATCAACAAACGTAGCATGCCATGTGCTATGAAGCCCCTGAAGGCACCCCCGCAGCAACTGAAGAACGCTGGCCAGCGTTCCTTGACTTTAACTTTGCCTAAATTTCCTTTAGCCACATTTAAATAATATACTACTTGAACTAGGTCACTATACCTCCCACATCTGTTCCAGCTCTTCAGTAATGACTCGTTTCTTGCACACATACTGAAACATACAGAAACACTAATTCAACAGTAATCCTAATAATCTCTGACACAGGAATGTGAGGGAGGGATGTTAAATGAATGCTTTGTTTTATGTTTTTTAACAGTGTTTTTGGTTTCAAGAAGATAATGTTTGGCAACCAAGAGACCAGAAACACTTTACTTTCCCAAGGAAATTCTATAATTTATAATTTAAAATTCTAAAATTTATAAATTATATAATATTATAATTTGATTGATTTGATTAAATTGTACAAATGATGGATGAAAGTGTCATCTCATGTTTGATTCTGCATGATTCTACATGGCATAGGAGAGTAGGGGTTGTCTTAACGTAAATGTTTGTGTTCTATGATTTTATAGGGGGAGGGGATAGTGGTGTTACATTGTTCTACTTTACCTGTAATGCATACTTGTACAGCTGAGTGATACACAGCATAACACGTTTCTGCACAGCGACATTCTCATCATTCAACATTAATGCAAGATTCCCAAGAACCTTTCCAAATAGCTCAACATCTTTTTTACTACAATATAACGAAAACTATATTATTTTTTTGATTTTGGGATTCCTGTGTTGTTACCCTACCACAGGTAGCCCAATCTTTAAAAAGTCTGGTAAGAAAATTAAAGTTTAAATATTGTCACATACCAAGCCTCTTCGATAAACCCAACTACAAACTTCCTAACATCTGCAGACTTGTCTTGCTGAAACACTAAAATTTCCTTTACAAAAGAACAAGAATTGGATAAGTATTGCTTAGTGTTCATAACTGAAAGAGTTTAAAGTGGTATTGCCACTTTTATCATTACTTATTTCAAGTTATAATTCTTTTTGAGCTACTCAAAAGATCAGTATCTGTCATATATCTACTTATATACTTAACTTACATCTAGAAAATTGTCTAATAATGATGGATCTTTGTTTATGATGAACTCTTGGACCTGAAACAAAGGTATAAGATTAATAAGCGGTACGTGTACTGTACAAATACAAAACGTAGTATGAGCAGTACGACATAGTACATACTAAATTGCGGCACACTGCATGATGATGGTATAGTCAATAGAGGGAGGCAAGGACATGGTAATAATCAGGGTCCGGTTGTACGAAGCCTGGATAGCGCTATTAGGCAGATAAATCCTTATCGAGTGGATAAGTTGATGCTGTTATCCAATAAATTTAGCCACTGGATAATATTAAATCTTATTATCTATTGGATAGTGCTATCCAGGCTTCATACAACTGGGCCCAGCTGTTTAACCAGGCAACACTTACAGTACTACGAGGTCCTATAAGTGGGGTACCCATGTCCTCAGTCTGAATTTCACAACCACCTATGTCACAATTTCAGGATGTTCTTATGTCCCTTGTCGGAATTTAGCAAAAACCGGGCCTTGCTGTCAGTAATTCATTACAGAAGTCTGTCCTTCATCCCCAATTCGTGGCTCTCATGTCACCATTTTCAAGGCCCTGTGGCTCATTGGAATTTACCCCTAATAGGGCCTCTACTATCATTCTTCCTGTTTGATTATTATGAATATTAAGGTACCCTCTCAAGGATTGCAGGAAAACAAAGGAATAACACTCAAGGGAATGAAATGTGGTCCATAAAACATTACATCCATTAGCTGCATAATATTATATATAGAATAATAACTTACTTGTTTTAAGCAACCGAGCTTTCCTTCTTTTTCTAGCTGGGCTTGATTTAGTAAATCAATAACCTATTTCATTTTGATCAATATTAGTAAGTTATTTTTATGTAAACATATATTACAAAACTTTTACTAACAAGCCTGGTGAAAGACGCCATAATGCTTTTGTTATAAATACTAATACAGTTAAACTACTCAGTTAAATGAATATGGTGGCATTCTACAAGATAATCTCAAGTTTATAGACGTACACATGCGCCCTTAGTATATTCCATGCATTTTGTCTTGTGTCAAAGTCATTCCAACAAGTTCAGCGTTTGATTAACAACAGTAAACACCCTTCAAATAAAGATACCTTCTCCGTGGTAGAGTCCTCGGCTTGATATTCCCCTGAGGTATCCATATCTTCACGGTTAAAGAACTGTGAAGCCTCAGAAAGCCGGTTCGAGTTGTTCACATCACGACCAATGGCCGCCATTTTGATTCTCCACTACAAGCATTGCGGGGGGTAAAGAACTCACAGGGAGCCCAATATCTGCACAAGGTAAAGGGCCATTCAAAAATAACAATTTATATTTAGAACTTTTCGATGCAATAATTCAATCAAATATAGGAATAATCTTTATTACATTCTTAACATAAAATTAAGATGTTTGTACGTTTGTGAATTATTTCACATTTTAAAGGAGAGGAATAAGGAGTATAAAAAGAGTTTTGGGGTTCCTGTGTTGGGCAGCGGTCCAAAATAAATCAAAATGGCGGCCACTAATTGGGTTTCAAAGTAAGACGTCCCTCTTTTTACATTTATATATTTATTCCATCGTCAAAGTAGATTATTTTAGGACTAAATTAGCAGCTGAATCATGGGGCTACTCACGATACTGAAGAAAATGAAACAGAAGGAAAAGGAAGTTCGGATTTTGATGTTGTATCCTTGAGTATACTGAGCTTGTACATTTTGACATTCGTACTTTAGATCGACTGTAAACATTCGAAAACAATTGAAAAATATTCTAATATGCCTTGGGGTTATTCACAGACACAAAATATTATATCTCTCTGTCTAAGGATCTTTTCAAGAGAAGCAGCCCTTGAACTAGACAGATTGTAAAGGGATGGATGAAAGGCCCAAAGCAGATCTACATCCCTTCTTCTAGTTTGCCTTTTCATGTTATTCTGGTTTCAATTCACAGATTAGATACAGTTACATTTGTATTTTCTTTGACTAAATATACCATCATCAGAGGTTTAGATAATGCTGGTAAAACTACAATTCTGAAGAAATTTAATGGTGAAGACATCAATACAATAGAACCTACTTTAGGGTTTAATATCAAGACGCTAGAACATAGAGAGTAAGTATGAGAGAAAACTACATCGTTGGTGAATATCGAGATCAGTGCCCCAGATGCCCTGTCGATTGATGGTTGGACATTTCATGCCTGTTTGTTGACTGTTCATGGCTGTTTGTTAAGTCACAACCATTGGTTAGCTATTTATAGGCTGGTGGACAGGGTATCTGGGGTGCCGATCTTGTATCTTACCATGCATTATTTAGTTCTGACAGTAGTTGTCATATCAGTGGTAAACGTAATGCACAGTTAAAGTACTAACTTATAGCGCATACTTGGTATGACATGCTGTAACATTATAATGGCCTCCCATCATCTACCAGATGGATGGATATGATATGAATTTTTCATATCTTTTCCCACTCATCTGAAAACCACTTTAAGTGGGAATCATTCTACTTTGTACTTACTTACTGTATGTGCAAATTTGCAAGGTATGACAAACTGTAGAAACAAAATGCTTTCCCATTGTTTTTATGTTAATCACCCAACCACAATGCATAGTAATGGTTGGAGTGAAATAGATAAACCTACTTTTTGCCACTTCTGTCTCCAGCTTGAGTTGCACTAAAAATTTTCTCTCACTTCAGTTTCAAGCTAAATGTTTGGGATGTTGGAGGCCAGAGGTCCTTACGATCATACTGGAGGAATTATTTTGAGACGACAGATGGTCTAATATGGGTGGTTGACAGTGCTGATAAAAGAAGAATTGCTGATTGTAGAAATGAATTGCAGGGACTTTTAGTTGAAGAGGTGAGATCATCCCCTCCACTTCAGTAATAAACCCTGGAGTCACTTTGTCGTGGGGCCAAGAGTTGGCACTACATGGTCTTTGTTGTAATTATTATTATTTTGATTTAACTGTCTGTTATTTTTAGAGACTAGCTGGGGCAACACTACTGGTGTTTGCTAACAAGCAGGACTTGCCTGGTTCATTATCAGCAGAGGATATAAAACAGGTACTGTTCCATAAAAAATAGATTGCGAGGACTCCATAAAATGTGCTATGATTCTTCTCTTATAAGGGTTAGGAAAGTCCTGGGAGTCTTCTTAGAAATGAGGGTGGTGCGTTAGTGCACTAACCTCTCACCTCTGGAGGCTCAGGTTTGATTCCTGGACTCAACATCACATATATTAGTGAACCAAGGGTGATGTAGGGGTAGTACACTCACCTCTCACCTCTGGAGTCTCAGGTTTGATTCCTGGACTCAGGATCATGTGAGAAGAGTTTGTTGAGTGTCTCCCTTAATTCAAGGGTTTTGTTTTGGTTCAAGTCTTCCTAATCCACAAAACCCAACACCCTAAACTTCAATTCAATCTGTTAATTAGCTGTGCCCTGGCTTAGATTAGCACAAATGTTGATTTCGCCCTAGTTCAACCTGCAAATTAGCTGTGCCCTGACTTAGATCAGCACAAATGTTGATTTCGCCCTGGTTCAACCTGCAAATTAGCTGTGCCCTGACTTAGATCAACACAAATGTTGATTTCACCCTGGTTCAATCTGCAAATTAGCTGTGCCGTGACATAGATCAGCACAAAGATATTTTCAGGGTTGGATAAAATTGATGTTTTAAATAATTTGTTAGAGAAAATACTGATTGATTTTCAAACTTTTTTTTCTTCAGGCACTTAACCTCGATTCCATCAAAAGTCATCATTGGCAGATCCAGGGATGCAGCGCAGTTACTGGAGAAAAATTACTGGAAGGCATTGACTGGCTAATAACAGATATTGCCTCGAGGATATTTACTTTGGATTGATTAATAATATTATTGTTATTATGATGGCATTGAAATAGCATAAATGCTGTAGATTTTATTTTCCTGTATGAGTGAGTAAACAAGAGCAACCTCTACACCTCTTGGTCATTACCCAATAGTTGGTTGACAGCCTAGGGGGGTACTCTTGCCCGTTTAGGGTAGGGATGTGCCACTGAGCCCTCTGAACCCTGACCCTGTTCCAGAGTAAAAATCGCTGAAATTCATACCCTGTTCCAGAGCAAGATCGCTGAAAACCCTGTTCCAGAGAGGAGAGTGTGATTTCATATACCCTGTTCCAGAGCGAGCACGATTTTATATACCCTGTTCCAGGGTAGAATCTCTGAAAACCATATCCTGTTTGGCGCACATACCAATATAGGGAATATAGGGTACCCTCCCCCCCCCCCCCCCCCCCCCCGGGGTTGACAGCTTGCCAAGGGATGGTCAATAAATGGTTAACAATCATTTTAGCCCAAAATAAAGCCATGACAAATAGATGATAATTATTTTTAAAATGACTTAATGAAGTGATAATAGAGGAAAGGTATCATCTTTAATTACACCTGTATTACCATCCATTTGGCTATACGAAGATCATTCTTAGGATCACTAGCTATAAGACCAGTTAGCCACATGATTGTAATGCAATGCAAACATGTTGTTCAGGCAAATAAATGCATTAGAACCATGTTCTACTGAATTGAGTGTTCTTCCCAAAATATAACACACAAGTTATTGACCATTGTATTCATTGCTTCATTTATTCATCAAAATGTCTACAAAAATGTTCTGAAAATTGTTAAGAAAATGAATGAATTCGAGTTATTCCAAACTATCATCAGTGGTCTCACCAAGCACATATAAGAGATGAGACCACACCACCCAATACACTTCGAGATTGAAGGCTGTACTGAGCAGGTTGTAGACAAGCTGTCTCTCTTGTATCCCTATGCAGTCAACATATCCGGAATATAATTTTTTTCTTTTCTTTCCTTATTCACATTCGCTGTTCATTCCATATAGCACAGGGGAGATTGCTGAGAATAAGATACTATTTTTGTACGGCTATTTATGTTAAGTAGAGCATTTTATGGCATGTCATGTCATTTGAGTATAAATTTCTTTTTAAAATAGTATGGAAATGCCATCTACTTTGATATTGGCATACCAATCATGCATGGTTAAATTTCATTTGTCACTTTCACAAGTTATAGTTTGTGTTTTGTCTGGGCTGCAACTTTCTTCCTCTCTTGATCTCTCAGTTGACGTCGCATAATCTTCCCACTCGCATTTTTTGGAATACTCTCGACCATTTCCACTCCTCCTCTCAACTTTTTGTGAGGTGCAACCTTCTTAGCAACAAAATCCATGACTTCCTTCTCAGATATGTTTGATCGTGTGACAACGAATGCTTTAGGGAGCTCACCAGCTTCAACATTAGGCACTCCTATCACTGCTGCATCACTTATTTGTGGATGGGACAGAAGTACAGACTCTAGTTCTGCTGGTGGGACCTTTCATTGGAAAGAAAAAGAAAAAAATCTTACAATTCTTAAAAATATTACTGGTGGGTATCAAGGCCTTCCTCTCAATTTGCCCCACCAATCCCCATGAAGATTGAAAGCCCCCATCTGATGGAAACTTTTTTTTGCTCTCTAAAACTATGCAATATATGCGCATACTCTTCACATTTAGTTGTAATGCCTGTCTTACCTGGAATCCTTTGTATTTGATGAGTTCTTTGACTCTATCCACAATGTAGAAGTGTCCATCTTTATCATAATGGCCTATGTCACCAGTATGCAGCCACCCGTCCTTGTCTATGGTATTAGCTGTAGCTTCTGGTTTATTCAGGTATCCTATTGAAGAAGTACAATCCTTATCATATGATATTCAAAACCTAAAAGAAATTTAATTCAAGACCCCAGAGGTGAATGCACCATATGTACTGATACACCACTCTTGACTTGACCCTGTCTCTATGGATTTTCTGAAAATTCTTCTGAATAAAAATTCCCTTTGCAAATCTCACAAATTTAATACCTTTCATGACATTAGGACCAGCTATACAGATTTCTCCATCCTGTTCTGGTCCTAGGATGGCCCCTGACTTGAGATCTATCACCTAACGGCAGTAAAAATACTTATTTTCAATATGATTTTTTGGTGTTAATTCTAACAGCAAAAAGAATTATAAGTGGACACCATATATTTGTGAATGATTACTAGCCATGTAGCACATCAGTGGCGGATCTAGGGGTGAGTTTTGGGGGTTGCAACCCCCCCTATGAGAGCCATTGTGATTTTTTTTTTTCATGACAACACCAACAGCATCGCGAGTTTTATTAAAACAGGGGTGCTGAACACATTTCCCTCCCTTTTTTTTCTATACACGGTGTGTGGGACCTGAAACAACCATGCTCGCCTGCAGCAAATAATCATTATCATAAGCTTACTTCCATTTGGGGAACCCTATGCTACTTTCCCGCCAAACAAGTACCTCAATCAATGCTACAACCCCCCCTTTGAAAAAATCCTGGATCGGCCCCTGCACATATATAAAAGTATTTAGTTATCAACCATTAATAGTTGAAAATAGCTCAGGATTACTCCAGGCATGAACCAAACAAAAACACGTACAGGTATTTGCTTTTGTTCCCAATGTTTTGCTCCAGTAATATCCACTATTCTAATCCTATGAATATTCATTAGACTTCCAGATGACGTAATTGGCATTATTTAAGGCATCATTAATTATGCATATGTGTCACTTGGCATGAACCAGCTAAGAGAAGGAGTTGCTCCCCCCTGCCCACCCTTCTTGTTTACTCATTGGCTTATCCTCACGAGCTTGACAATGCATCTTTTTTTTTGTTTCATAGAATATCAATGGCGTTCACTCTAAGTGCAATTTTTAAAGTGTACACAAGTGTACATGCCTTGGCTTTAAGATTTGGTAAGAGCACTCCAACCGAGCCAGGCTTGACGAGATCAGGTGTGGATGCCATACAAGAAGGAGAGGTTTCCGTCAGTCCATATCCTATACAATGATATCAGACAGTGTGTTTAACATAATCACTCCCTTTTTTAATGATCAGATACAAACATAGTCAGTAGATAAGAGGTAGCATTTTGGAATAGAGAAGGGAGGAGGAATGAAGGGATTGGGCCAACTAGGGTATGGGATAGAAAGGAAAAGAATAGAATAGGCTGGAAAAGGATGAGTCAAAGGAACTAGGAAAGATGCACAGAATAGGAGAAGGAGCAAAAGAAACCATGGCATAGGATAGAAATGATGAAAGAGAAAAGGGTACAGAAAAGAAGGGACAAAAAAGAAAAAAAAACAGAAATAATTAGAGGAATAAACAGAAGAGGAGCATTGTGTAGGATTGAAATATGGGAAGAGAGAGAACAACAGTGGGCTGGAGTGAAATATGGAGCAAAAGATAACCAGCTTGCTTACATTCTGTTAATGTAAAAAAAAAATTTGGCTGTCGAAGTTGCTATAAATTACCTTGCCTGATAATGATGTCTGTACGTGGCAAACGTTGTTTAAGCTGGATTATCAAGTCCCTGCCAAGGGGTGCTGCACCACATAAGATATTCTCAACACAAGTCAAGTCAAACTTTTCAACCAAAGGGTGCTTAGCAAGAAACAGTGCTATGGGGGGTACTATACACAGAGTATCAATCTGAAATTAAAAGAAATTTAATACTAACGTATGGGCCCATTTGTATGAAGCTTGGATTGTGTTGTCTGATGGATAAATCCTTATTCAGTGAATTAATCGATACTGTTATCCAATAAATGTATCCACTGGATAGGATTTATCTGTTGGATAGTACTATTCACCCTTTTTACAATCCAGTACAGGGAGGCATGGTACTGACAGTGCAAAGCAATATGGGATGGTATGTATATTCAATTGATGTATTAGTTCTGGAGGCCAAGATTAAAGTGAAACACCCAAGGATTGGGCAAAGGATTCTAATCATAAGAGGTTATTATGCACATACCCTATACTTCTGAATTGCCATTAGGAATGACTCTGGTTCAAAACCAATTACACAGACAATCTTGAATCCACTATACAGTGCTAAACCTAATAAAACCCCAAGGCCATAGCTATGAAACATGGGCAGCAAACCAAGCATAACTCCACCACTTTCTGGTACTGACAGAAATGATACATGAGTAGCCATTGATGTATGTGCGATCATGTTGTAATGAGTGAGCATAACTCCTTTTGGCAGCCCTGTGGTTCCACTTGAATAGGGTAGAAATACAACTTCATCTTTCCAGTCAACAGGATCATATATTTGAAAACGAGAGCCATCATCACTTAACACCAGGTTAGAAAAGGACTCAAATCCTTCTGCTTCACCAAACACAAACACCTCTTTGATTCCTACTTTCTTTGCAGCATTGTTTACTTTTTCGACAAGTTGAGGAATGGTTACAATGTACGCTGCACCAGAGTCCTTGAGCTGGTACGCGAGTTCGTCAACAGTGTAAATAGGGTTGAGTGTTGTCGCAGTACCTCCAATCGATATCACACCATAAAGCACAATAGGAAACTCCGGGATGTTAGGTAAGATGATAGCTAACACATCTTTTGACTTGAAACCTCTGCGTAAAAGTGCAGAACCACATTTGGAAATCATTATCTTGAGCTGGTTGAATGTGTAGGATCGACCTGATACACTATCAACCTGATAAAAACATTAACCCATTATTAATAATTCAAGAAGAGCATGTTTGTTTGGGGGAGCATGCTTCTTCAGGGGAGGAACCTTCATTTTTGGTAGGTAGGGGGGGGGAGCATCATTAGTCCAAAACTACACAAATGATTACTTGTGCAGTATTAAATTATCATCAAAATTAAAGCCTGCATGCAAAACGAATTTAACTGCAGTCTTAATGGCAGTTAAATTCTGTCTGCACCCAGGCTACAAAATTATAAAATAATATAATAAAAATGATTCTGCTTGCATGTAAGCTTTTCACTATGACGTCTATTGTGCAATATGCAGCATTCCTATCAAAACTTAATAACTGGAATAGTGTGATTGCACAATCAGTTAAGATATTCTGTTTTAAACGATCTCTGGAAAACACTTGGCACGATCTTCTAAAGCATGAACAATATCTACATAAGGATCAGTTACGTCGAAAGGCTAGGTTTAATATGGTAATTTTCCATGATTTTACGCTCTTTTTAGCTAGATCAGAGGATATTTATCCAAATGCTATTATACATGACATTTGCAAATAGACAAATTTACAAAAAGGAATCTATACTTAAAACTTACTATAGCAACTTTATCCCCAAGTTGTTTGAATCTCTTTAGGACCATACGAGGAAAAGATTTGACCTCCTCCGGGATAACAACATTGTACTCACTATGTACCAACGCCATCTTTATTAGTACCCTGTACGAGCTGCTCCCAGGAACACCACAGGTAACCCAACTGTATCCTCCCCTCTGTATCAAGTGATCTCAAACGAACCGTCTTAACATGTCATAATACAGAAATAATAGTAATAATAATAATAGAGTGTAAACAATATATCCGTGAAATATCAGTAATACTAACTCATACTACTTTATGCTAATTCTATTGTTTTCTTTTGTTTAACTAGCACTATTTTGAACAATTTAGTAATTAGTGTTTCACGGATATATTGTTTGCACTCTAATAATAATAACAATAATAATAATAGTAATAATAATAATAATAATGATAATAATATATTTGAAGGTTTGAAGGAAGTAATCATATTCTTTATGTAGTTTGAGACTGATGAAGAGCTTTAAAAGTGAGTAATAGGAACTTGTATTTTATTTTATAATGATGATGACGGTGTGATGATGATAATAATGCATAATAATTATTAAATACTTATCCAGTTCTTCTGTAAGCACTCCCACTAGTAATATGATTATATGATAATTAAAAAACCAATAAATAAAAATAACGAAAGATTAAAATAAGTTTCAAGCTGAAGATGTGGGCTTCCTGTGGTTTCGTAAGAGCATTATGTGGTTCGAACGCTAATACTTGGACAATAAGAATAAAAAGAGTAATAGTAAAGTAGTATGAAGATAAAATTACGCCAAGTTGATTCCGCACCCTCAACCTGCGTAAATCAATCAATAAACCACGCGTGATTTTCCTATTTTCCGGGTGTTTTTGTACTATTGTTTTTGAAGGCACTTCAAATAAACCCGATAAGAGGAACTCAAGACAGTTAAAAATAATAATGAAATTTCGCATCCTTTACGTCAATCATGGACCATATACCTCATAGCCCTAACTAAGTGAATTCAGTCTTAACAACTAAAGAACAATAATGGGCAGATAAAGACTAAAGACTAGATGGAAAGGCTTATGCATCTTAACCAGCAAATTAATGACGTCACTACACTTTTTCCTTCTTTTCTTCAGCAGTTTCAGCGTGTGGCCAAAGCAGTTTCCTTTTGCTGGGGAACCTCGAATTTTCAGCAAAACTATTCAAGGAAATTCATAAGTTGGTTAAATAAGATACAGAACGTCCAAAAAGCACTAGGCATTAGCTGGTTTTAAATACGGTATGATCAGTAGGGACTGATCAAGGAAATGTGATTGGCTCTCCACGTTTTATTGCTATCTATGGTAATGTGATATCGAAATGAGAGAGCGTATGAACAGTAGGGAAAGATATCAAACAGTCACGGCTCTATTTAGCACGGGGCAGATGGCTTCTGTGATTTCTGCTGCTCAACAGACGCCTATAAGCTGAATATTGGACTTTAAGTAAAGGGTTATCACACGGAACGACGGTACGCAGCATTCAAAACACAACCAATTCACCTTGTCTTCATCTTGTCTTCATCTTGTTGATCGGCAGAGACGGAAAACATCTCCTGCGTGACACTATCTATTTGCGTAGACAAACAACGAAAATCCTTCCTTTTGTATTGCTGTGTTTCTAAAGATAAAGGATATTTTTCACACCGAATTCGCCTCTTTACTATATAATCAGTGGTCTATGGTTCACAGGGCGGCCCAACTACGTACACCAAGGTGAGTTAGTGTCTCTATCTTAATTCGATATCTACGGCTTTGCTGAATAACACAGAAAAATAATTGGTCTACAAGGGTCCCGAAGTATCAGTGCTTGGGATTAGAATTTATTTAAATGGAGGAGACGGACTATACTAATGAAATTGTAAATAAATATACTACATCATCGAGCCCGAATTATTTTGTAAGCGTAACTCATCAAAGGTTGCCCGATCGTTTGGCCTCCTTGAAGGCTCATGTCTTTTCAGGCAATGCAAACAGTTTACCAACGTCAGGCTCTGAACAAACCAATTGCTTTATGGGCAGCAAGATATTCTCATCACACGGCATGACTCCTCCCTCGAACATCAGTCTTGCTTCCAGAGGGAATTCGAAATTTGGAGTCTACAATGCGGGCGCCATAAATACTGTCTCTTTGAAGCAAGAAAAAAACTCTACCGAGGAAAGAACAGACCTTCAAGCTACGGTTAAATCTAATTTGTGCGAAGAAAATACTCATTTAGACCATAAAAATTCAGAATATGGGTCAGACGTAGATCAAAACAACTCGAATAGTATTGGTAATGCAACAAACGCTACGGGCAACGTTGAAAATAATGCTGAAAGTGTAAAGAACGTACGGCGAAAACCTCCTTTGGAACGTAAAATAACACCGATAGTTGTTGTGACTCCAGCTAGCGATCAAACTTTAGATTCATCCGATATGGATTCAAAGATAGTAGGGACTTCGAACGGGGATGTAGATGGAGTGTATGGACTTAATGATTGCATAGATAGCTGCTCACTATCGAGCGTTTGTTCTGAAGACCAGAAGTCCGAAGATGACGGGATTCTCACAGATGATGATCCATCGGAGAGCGATAGTGCATCGCAAGTCGAAGAAAATGTGGAAAAAGTAAGTGAAAATGTTCTGATGTGCTTTTTAGGGTTTCGCTAAGATGGCGGGGATTATTTCAAGTATCTGAGGGTTTTGCGTGTGTTGTTCAATTTTTGTTGCTTTGATAGTTTTACACCCTCGAAGCTAGCGATAGAATGCCGAACAACGGTATTTATAATCCGTCACGATAACTCAAAGATCATATTTTCATAGGGATGGCGATGAAAGACGAATGAGCTGTTTAGTTTACATATTTGCCTTCATACTTTATTTGCCACATAACCTAGCTCGTCTTTGATTTGAATCTTCTAACAACTAATTTGTAGCTACGAGCTAGAGATTACTTTAAATACGTACAGTAAGCTTGTTACTTCGAAATGTAGCCTGAAAAATCATCAAATGCTTTTTTGTTGAACTGTTTTGTCGCTTGATTTGATATCTGCCTTCAACTTATGATATGTAAACACTTTATTGAAACTTCCATACTGCTGGTCACCTCTTAAACCCGGCTATGCAACTTCAAATATCTACTTCGGATCGAAAAAAAAATCCCAGAATATATCTATGGGAGTCAATATCTGGTGTTTTCTTTAAATAGAGTCATTAATTTGTAGAATGTCAGAATATAAAGCATGAATAGCGTTGGCAGTTGACCTGTTTAAACTGGTCTAAAATATTTGAAAACAAATGCAAGAAATCTATTGAATTCTTCGGTCTAATTATCTACAAAAGAATTAAGTCTTTTATTTAAAAGTCTTATTGCAAAATTAAGCAAGTTTTCTAGGCGATACTAGACTTCCTTAAAATTCGCTTCAATAGTTTTAAATTGAAATTCAATTGTCACCGGAAGTAGAGCATTTTTGTCAAGTTAATTAGATTTTTCTTCGCTATAATCTCCATGGCAACATGTACGTATATTGATCTATTATTTTATGAATGCATCATTAATATGACTTCAATCTATAAAACTAAATTAAAGTCTAGGTGGAATCTTTATATTTCTCCAGATTCAAATAAATAGCAATGAATACATAAAGTAAAAAGATGGTTAAGGAATTTTGCACTTAAAAATACATAATACTCTAGAAAAATTCATTTGCTTTAAACTCCTGCAATATGGTACAAAAATCAACAAGTAATTATAGTTATTTAGCCTAGGGTGCTACTAAAATATTGGTGGAAAATGTTTATGATCAATACCCGAAAATTTCAATATTTGAATTGTCTAATTAAACTTGTGCATGTTGACAAAAGTATGTTTGTATGTATGTCCAATTTCCTACAAAACATACATATTGTAGTTATGCAGATCTTTGAAATATTTTGATGGTTTGTTTGCCTGTCGACTTTACTTATTTGTGTTTAATATTTTTCAATTTCAAAGCACATATTATATATATATCTGTACTACTGTCAATTAATTAAAATAAAGTAAAAAAATTGTGACAGTTTTAACCTGAAATGCTAACCTCACTTTGTTTGAAATAATTTGCTAGCTTCTGTCTTTATGATTATCGTATTAGCAGCAAACCTGAAAGGAAATGTTGTCGTGGAGTCTGAGAGGAAAAACAATTTGTTTCAACAATATGTTGTAGGCAAATGTTTCTTGTTCTTCAGGATTCAATATTTCTCACATCATATATAGTTTTATCTTAGCTTGTCAAGCACTATAGCTTTAGGATATATCACTTTATGAAAAATTATTATCATAATTATTGCTGAGCCCCTTGTTTCATTACACCGGATTATATTTGTCCTGCAGCGTGGAGTTCACTGGAAAAAGATTCGTCGTATGATTCAGTGGTCACCCTTTGTACAAAACTTCAAAAAGAAATATCCATGGGTGCAGCTGGCTGGACACCAAGGTAGTATTTATTTATCGTTATTGATGTATGTACACATTAATGTTAAAGTATAGAACTCGAGGGCAGATCTGAAGGAGGGGTGTACACCCCCTACCCCCCAGATTAGCTGACGAGCTCAGATAAACTGCTGTAACACAATATTTTAAATATGTAATCAAAATATTTTTTTCAAGGGAGTTTCAAAGCAGGTGAGAATGGAACAATTCTAAAGAAGACATCTGACAAAGAAAAGGATTGCCTAATCATATTAATGAAAGACATCCTCAGACCTTATGTTCCAGAGTATCGAAGGGAGGTGGAAAGAAATGGAGAAAGTATCCTTTTGTGAATTCTAGGATTCTAGAGCTTCTTTATGTTAACATAGATAATATATTGGAAAACAGACATGTATGCATATCATAAGCATAGTACAGGATATTTTTGAGAAAGGGCCAAGGTTACGGATACAGGCAGGTCATACTTCTATACTAATGACCTACCTAGCAAGTTCTGCATGTTTGGCCTATGATATCTAAATTAGACAAAATAATAAACAAAACTGTCATTGTGGGGGGGGGGGGGGGGGGGATATAAGCTTGTCAAACATCCCTTTGCATCCACTCACTTTATAGGAGATTCAGGAAGATATTCATAGCAACCTTTTTGTATTGCAACATACACTTTAATCAAGCTGTTCATCCCTTAACAAGTCAAAGAATATATTGAAATGCAAGATCTTTTACAAGATTTTGACAATCCTTGCGTTATGGACTGTAAGATGGGTGTTAGGTAAGCATGCAATAAATGAATCAATACACTTGATATTGCATGACTTAAAATGATGTCTGATTAAATCTTAGACTTGCTGGTCATTAATTTTATAATTCTAACGAGTAAGATTGAACTAGACACAAGGTACTATACGACCAAGCTAGAATTAATTTGGCTGGTCATCAAGACACATGACTGATTGACCAGACATTATCTTAAGACCAAGCTGTTATGTATGAGAATAACATTTGCTATATTATAAACTACTAATAAAAGAGACTAGGGACTGTATTTATTATTTACGGGATCAAAATTAAATTCCAAACTCCTCCCCTCACCAATAACTTGAATCTATTAACTGAAAGCCAAATTTTCAGTCTTTGTAGTAGAAGGTGGAGTAGTGGCACTGAATGTTATAGTCTTTGACTTCTGGGGTCTTGGGTTTAATTTCTGGACTCAGCATCACATGTGAATTTGATTCGAGGGTCTTTCTCTGGGTTTTCTCGCAATAAATTCCAATTCAATCTGTGAGTTAGCCATGCCCTGACTTAGATCAGCCCAGAGGTTGTTGCAGGGTTTGATCTGTGAGTTAGCTGTGCCCTGACTTTGATCAGCCTAGAAGTTGTTTCAGGGTTCTATCTGTGAGTTAGCCATGCCCTGACTTAAATCAGCCCAGAGGTTGTTTAAGGGTTCAATCTGTGAGTTAGCTGTGCCCTGACTTTGAGCAGCTCAGAGGTTGTTTCAGGGTTCAATCTCCTCTTCATAATTATTGAGTCCCTAGCTAACTGATTATGATATGGTCATTTTCTAGAACATACTTGGAAGAAGACCTTGCAAAGTCAAAATCTAAAGCTCGAAAGGTAAAAAATAAAATTAATATGCAACACAAACAATAATTTATAAATACTTTCAATGAATGATCAGCTTACAATATACTCATAATAATTACTTAAAACTGTTCATGATATAAATAGCAGTAATGATTCAGTAATTATACTTAAATATTTATTAACTTTGAAAATTAACTACTATAGTTGCCAAATCATCCCTACCCCTCTCCCCTAAGTTATTATCTTCAGGAAAATGCCCAAAAGAGTAGTAATTGCAGAGCTTATTGTGCAAAAAAGTGTAGATATTTTCTAACAAATGCACAAACACTAATGCTTAGAATTTTTTGTTATTTAGGACTTGTACCAAAAGATGGTAGAAGTTGATCCAAACGAACCAACAGAAACTGAAAATAAGAACAAAGCTATAACCAAACCCCGTTACATGCAGTGGAGAGAACGACTCAGCTCATCTGCTACATTGGGATTCAGAATCGAAGGGATAAAGGTGAATCATGTCTGCTTGGGTATTTTGAATTCTTTCACTTTGCTGACTCCTAAAGCTTGTGGTTTATGTGCAGAAAGGTGATCAGAAACCAAACAAAGATTTCAAGAAAACCAAAACAGCAGATGATGTGGCAAAGGTTTTTACAGAGTATATTGAAAATGACCCACAAATAAGAGTAAGTAGGAAATAATTAAATAAAGACAAAAAAACAGTAAACAAGTGTCTTTTTCAGCTTTTTCTTCTAAATCCGACCTGTTTTATTGAACATTTCAGCATCTAAAAAGCTTTATTGGTAAATAAGTTTAAAAAGATGAAACTAAGGGAATCGATTAATTCCTGTGAAGATAAAAATATTCTTAACATAAAAGAAAAAGTACAGCAGCCAGTGTTTTTTAATATTTGATTTAAATTGTTATCTTAATACTGTATATTTTTATCTATAATATTAATAACAATACAGATTATGTAATTACACTAATCTTAATAATATATTGAAGAAATAGAAAACGCTCGTCGCGTGCTGTGTGCTGTCATAAAGCACACAGGGGGTTGGCAGAACACGAGAGAAGTGTTAGGAGAAGCACGACACGTAGCAGAGTGCTTCTGGACACTTCTCGAGTGTTCTGCCAACCCCCATGTGCTTTATGACTGCACACAGCACAGCAAGCAAGTTTTTTTTATTTCTTTTATAAAATATAAATTACAATAATAGATAGGAATGACGCAACGGAAAGTGTGCACGCACATGTAATGTGCTCTCATAAAGCACACGCTCCAAACCAATCAGAACGCAACATTCATAACAGTTATTTTATAAATACTGGTAATGCAGATTATCTTATTTATTAATATTCTGCCTTATGTATATTTTTTTAGACAAAATACCTCAAACGACTCAAGGCTATCAGAGCGACGCTTGAAGCTTCTAAATTTTTAAAGTCTCATGAGGTAAAGATTAATAATTTTGGTAAAAGGATAGATTTTATTTTAAGGGACTGTGACCAACCAGGAGACTCAAACGGTGTCATACTCAGTACAGATTCCTTGGAGAGAAGGGGTGAGGGTGGGGCGGGGTGTTACTCGGGGATCTTATTTTGAGTAGTATAGTACAGATTTCAATCATTCAGTTGAAGTAAAAATTGAAAGCAGTTGACTTGAAATGCATTTGGTTGTTGTTTTTTTCTGTTTTTTTTTTTTTCTTTCTTTCATACAGCAGCCGGTGTTTTTTTTCAGTGTTGTTTTTTTCTGTTTTTTTTTTCTTTCTTTCATTCAGTAAATTAGCACCAATTGTCTTACTATTCTCAGGAGGAAATACAATTTGAATACAAAAGCAAGGAATCTTGTTCGTAGTACTAGAGTAAAATTATACCATTATGCAAATGGCCCATTACATTGATTCAGAATCATTTAGAAAATATAAGATTTCTAACAACGGTGTCACTATTTACAGGTCATTGGAAGCTCCTTATTGTTTGTTCATGACTCCAAGGGCCGTGCAAGTGTCTGGATGATTGATTTCGGGAAGACTGTTCCATTACCAGATGGGTATACCATAGATCATAGATCAGAATGGAAGGAGGGTAACCATGAGGATGGTTATCTACGGGGACTAGATACCATGATAGATATATGGACACCTACATGATAGTAATGTATTACACAATGCTTGAAATAAGCCTAAAAGTATATGTTCATTTCAACAGAAGTATTCTATCGTATAATCCCTAGATCATGGGGGGAAATTGCTTTGGCATATAGCAGACAATTATGGAAAACTTTATAAGTACAAATAAGGATCCCATATCATGAAATCTTTCTTTCTAAAGACCGATTTGCTAGTCTCCTACAAAGCCGCTATTAGTGTTGTCACACAACACTACTTAGGGGAGTGAGTTTGCGGGATGTCACTAATAACTGGCTGCTTAGGAGTCTTCCAATTTGCATGAAACAATCTTTCCTCACAACTATTGCACATAACATGCTTTTGCCAGGTTTCAGCTGCCGTAAACAAGTTGGATGTTGTATAGGTCGATTTACATGAAGCTATTGGTGTCATCAGCGCATGATATTGTGAAGAAAGATCAGGCCATGTGAATTGATCTTAAAAATCTTTATGTGCATTGCGAGAGAAAGGTTTTATATGAATGGGAGATACTATGATATAGCTTTTAAATGGCTTCTGTGCACTGTGATTGGATTGAGTGGATTTTGATTCACAGTGCAATCCATTTGATGTATGTCATGCATTCACAGCAACATTTATTTTCAGATTCTTTTCAAGTAAAGCAATAGTTTTTATTATTAAGGCAATGTATTACAGCACAATCCTGCAAAAGTATGACTGCATTTAATGTATTCACAGGGTCTTCCTATTCACAAGATTTTTTAAGGTAAACTTACAGATTTTGATGCAAAGCTGGCTGGTTTTAACAAATAAGGCATGGAGAGTATAGAAATATGCAAATACATTAAATGTAGTCATACTTTTACGCAACACACTGTAACTGTTTTCCATAATCAATTCTTTGGTCAGACACATACAAAGCTTAGGCCTTGTATAAATTTGATATAAACAGGCTACATTCTGGTCTAGCTTGCGTACATCCAAGCAACACATAATAAACCATGGTGAATAGCTAGTTTATGATGAAGTTAGACTACAATGCATCATATTTACTATTTCCGAATTGGATAACATTTAATCGATTGTTAATTAGAGGTTCAAATTTAAACAATTTGGCCAAGAATTGATGTAATCGAAAAATACTGCCAAGAAAAGTTGACGTCATGCTGAGTGCCAATATACCCTGCTTCTAATATCATTAATGTCAATCCTAACAATCACAATACCAATTATTCAATTGAATACATTTAACTTAAGAAAATCAGAATTTTAATCTTCAAACGATTTTAGACTAAGCTGTACTAAGATATTGTGAGTAACTGATAACTGGAAATTTAGGTTGTAAGAGCTGCAGTGTTGTAATGAATTTTATTGTATATTATTAAGATATCCAACTGATTATTAGCAATATATTTATGTATCATCAATTTGATTATAATTACATTATTTTGTATGGATATTGGTGTATGAAAAAATGTTGATTCAATAAGGGGGAAACCATATTGTGCATGCTTTGTGCATCTTCTTTTCCCTTAGTACTTGAGTACATTTAAAGTATACATTTAGCTGAGCATTTGTTAATCCGTCTCACCCCAGGTAACTCCATGACTAAGAGTGGAATGAAATGGAATGGAAAAGGTAAAAACAAAGGAATGGCAAAATTCTCCAAAACTATGCATCTAGTTTTTCAACCATATAGGATTGACTAATCAGAAGTTAAAAATGATTCATGAATAAAAGGTTTTTTGGGACAATTTTTTAAAATGAAACACAGAAAAATAGACAGGCGTACTGGGCTGGGGTAAATAGTTCTTCGAGACATACAGAGGTATTTCTTCTAAAAAACAAACACGTATACAGAAAGACAGCCAGAAAACCTCTCCTGCAAGCAGTATTTTAAGCAGTTTTTTTCAAACAAAGGTTTAGAGGTAGAATCCATCCCAAGAGTGCAAAGAATAAAATCCTCTCCAAAATGAACTAATGAGAAGATAATAATGATATATGTAATTTGATGGTTTTCAACCATTCCCAAGAGAAGTAAATAACAGAAGACTAGGCGGCCATGTTGGAGGATATAACAAAAGAATTCATTGACAATTCTTTTAAGTTCCTCCAACATGGCCGCCTTGAAAACCATCAATAGAGAAGTGAATGAGTATAACAAACTACTGCACTTATTTTGTAATAAAAATAGATTCTAAAATGACCTTGCAGTAATGATCATATTTGTTTATTATTAATATAATCATAATAATAATAGAGGCTTTGCACCATCACGTGATGGCAGCCATGACAGAAGGCAGAAACAATTGAATCTGGTCTAGTCTGATTCGCACTGAGAAAGAATTCACTTTCTCAGGGGAAAAATGCTCTATTGTTGTGCCTCCTGTCATGGCTGCCATCACGTGATGTTGCAAAGCCTCTATTAGAGGTTTAATAGTAGCATTTTGACAGCGAATTTTCATCCCCTGTGTACATATGCCAAATTTAAAAGTAAGATAAAGTATAAACTCTTCAAATCTACTCCCTTGTTCCTTGAAGTAAAACTTAATTCATAAACAAATGTTTAATTATTATTAACAATAAAAACCTAAAAGACCACTAACAATTTCACAGACATCAATATTAGTTATCACAGTAAACTTTTAGAATTACTTTCTTAAAACAAACACCACAAACAAATACAGCAATGATTGATCAAGTCAACAAAGAATGGTTTTCACCTTTTTTCGACTATTACATTTTTGTTTTACGGCATTGTTGAAATCACTCTACATTTCTAGAACACATGCTGCTTAACAAGTAGAAGTACAATATAACATGTCTGCCTGAGAGTGAAAAAACATTTGGATGGAACACAATAGATTTCAGACAAATTTTAAAACAAATTTCATATTTAGGGTAAAAAAAAATTGTTTAAAAACTATAGCAAACATGAACATTTACCATGAAATGTGACAATGATAAGAAATCCTTTTTTTTTACCAATGTCCCGGTTTTTACCATGGACATAATGTTTTCCCATTTCAGGACCATGTGTCATTTCCTTGAGGATGAGTTCTTTGTTTGAGTAGTATCCATATTCATGTGTCTTCTCATGAGCAACTGTTAAACAAAGAAATTATACTCTAGGGAATGACACATGGTCTAGATTGGAAAAACATGCCTAAGGTAAATAGGTCTACTAAATGAACTCCTTAAAAACTACTTTTCAAGATAAAATATATTTCAATAATAGACTAACATAATCAATACCCATAACATAGACATGTACCACAGTTCATCCAAATGATTTTTTCACAGGCAGATTACTGTCATAAATCATCCAGTGGCTCCCGCGCCGGAGTTACTAGCCCTTCTTCATCACTTCCAGAACCTTCTAAGACTTCGCTGGAACCAGATTCACCATTTTGTACTACACCATTGTCTATTGCTGGTATTGCTGTAATCAACATTAAAAATCCTACGTCATTATCAATCAAAGACTAGTGTTATACAAATTCCAGGGACAAATAGACCATATGAAGTTTTCCCTTTACAGACTACAAGTTATAGAGTACTCGAGTGTGATGTCATAAAAAAATAAATTTTGGCTTTAACTATTTTCCATCTCTAATTTCTATACACAATCAAAAAAGACATTTGCACACCAAATTTACCCCATAAAAATCACTGTATTTTTGGCTTAGTTCAAAATGTTTTAAACTAAGCTGAAAATACAGTGATTCATATGGATAATAATATATTCAAATGGTCATATCTCAGCTGATATTTGTCCAATTCTCGTCAAGTTTGGTGTGTAAACGTCTTTTGGGATTGTCTATCGAAATATTGTTAACCAAAAATATGATCCAGCAAAAATTACTTTTTGTGACGTCATCACTAACTTGAGTACTCTATTCCCTTGAAAATCATTCCTTTATTTACCTGCAACACTTAAGACAATACATTATGCATAATTTAAAATGACACATGGTCTGAAATGGGGAAACATGGATTCCCAGCCTGGGGTCAAAAGTTAAAGTTTTCTTCTGGGATAAACTTGAGCACAGGGGAGGGGGGACGGAGAGAGGGGAAGGGATGTAGAGTGACTTACTTGATAATAAAGCTGATGTTATTCTTGGTATGCTAGAAAACTTCTGAGCTTGTTTTGCCCTATACAATGTAAGATATCAATAAGGTTATTTTTTTAATATCCACTACATATTGAGTAAAATCACTGTTGGCATCAAGATAATATGACAAGTAATATTATGCAACTGAAATGATAAGCTTAATTTATTTCTACTTACATAACTAATTCTACGCTGGATCTTTTTAATAACGCTGACTGCTGTACCATTAATGTTCTAGCTGTTGGAATAAATAACAGATAAATGAATTGAAAACGTAAAGAAAACCAAATGTCTTTCACGAAAGAAAGAAAGAAAGATGTTACTACAATAACAAACCTTGAGCGTTTAATACTGTTTTGGAGCATTTTCTCACGATTGAGGTCCCCTGCAAAAACAATCAAGATAGTCCTATTCAATCTCGTTGACGTGTGCAATTTTTAAGGAATATAAATGTATTTTTTCACCTGTTTTAAGAATTTTGAAGCATCAAATGCAGCTCTTCTAAACGACGCCATGTTTTCACGTGTGAAAAGAACCACAATACGCATGCGTCATCTGCGAACCCGCTTTACCACAGGCAACCCAATAACCAGTTACTGCTGTATCTTCCCCACCCCCACGACAACCCAACCAAATTTGTTTCATTCACTCATATGCGCATGCATTCATTCGACATTTCGTTCACTTAATCGTCTCATCTATTCATCCAATTGTTTCAGTTCATTCATTTACTCTCGATTTGAAACAGAGGAGATTGAAGCTGTCAACTTATTCACCGTTTTCCATACATTGGTTCACTGGTCAAACACAAAGCGCTCAAGCGAGGCACCAAGGTACTTTCAAAGGATTATTCAAATTTGAACCTTGCAACCTCGACTGAATGCTTTGTGTTGACCATTGAACCGATGTATGGAAAATGGTGAATATAAATAAGATAACATGTAAATTCAACAAATTTTATTGTAATTCAAGATTCCTAATATATATTTACAAAATTGGATTGATGCTGACAGACACACAATTTTCTCGAATATTACGTGCATGTCGAACATATAATCAAGAGTTATAGATGGTGCGGGATTTTAAGCTACACGGACGTACGGTGCAACATCCGCGCACACTGTTGCAGGCAATCGATGTCGCGAGCCATGACACACGATTCAATATGTTGCACGCAATGTTGTTGAAGTAGAAAACGATCCTACCATCATTACCTGCAATGTTGCGCGCAATAATGTCCACGGTGTGTCCGTAGCTTCATATGTACAGATTTCATCTCATTATCAAAATACTGATACATAGCATATAACATTTCTGTCATATTCAGGAAATATGATTGATTGAGATGTTAACTTAGTATCATTGTCATTGGCTCATTCACTCACACGAAGGCCATTCAATGGTAAAACTTAAATGGGTTTTCCTATTCATATGTAATTCTGCCTCTACTACTCACTTAAAACCTCGCTCGAAAACTAACACATTTGAAAGCTGAAAATAAGATAAAAACACCGGATTATTACAAGTTATTGATTTTGCGTGCCAGTGTCGGCTGTCCAAAAAATGATAACAATTAAAACCTAAATTCGAGGACGAGGTCAAAAATATGGTCCAAGTGACATCACTATTGATTTAGATAATTTTTGAGCACAAAATCCATGATACAGAGGTGGTGTTTACCTGCTCCAGTCATAGGCCCATCGTTTTGACCTCATTCCTCACTGCAGACAGGAATAAAGATTCGATATTGACGAACCATGACGTCATCTGATGACGTCATTATCTTTGAAAACTTAATAAGAATTTTTAGGCTGAAATTTGGGGGAAAAAATGCAACTAATTACTTTGTCCTGTAACCTATTATCATAACGTAAAGGCACGGGAAATTTAAATCAAATTAAAACTGTTGGCCTTCATTTCCTTCGAAATGCCGTAAACTAAATTGAAACATGTCTTGAAGTCTAGTGTGAGGTACGACTTTTATATAGTGTTCCTTCAATGGCTTGGCGAGTAGGAGTCCCCGGCAGAGCTTCTTGTTGGCGAGTTTTCCGAGGAAGCCGAATGATTGTCTTTGATAACAGAATTTCTCTCCCTTGAGATAGGCAGAGAACTCATGGACATCAGCGCAGCTGTTGCAGAACGAACTCTCTGAGAATCTGCAATCTCTTCAAGTGAAGGCTTGCGTTCTTGAGTTAGAGGGACTTTTTGTTCTGCAGATGGCGATCTAGCGTCCGGGGAACCGCGAGAAGGTCGTCTAGATGATAGCTCTCTTGCTGAGAGCTCACACATTTGAGCCGGGCTAAGATGTACAGGTCCTATTCCTGGGTAGAACACGCAGGTTGGACATTTTATTCCAGCGCAAGGCTGTGATGGGCGACATTCGGAAGGACTTAGAGGCATAGCTTGACGCGCTGCTGCAAGCGCATATGGTGAAAACGCTGACAAACCATTACTGAGGGCGCTTGTTTGTGTCTGATAGATAGTTGGTAGGCCAGAGGGAGGACCGCGAGCTCTAGCTTCTTCGTGGCTTGGTAGAACACATTCAATAGTTTGAACAATATCTCCTCCACATCCTTTTAGAATTAACTCTAAAACATTTTGCTTCTGTTCTGGAAATAACCGCATCAGGATACTCAAATATCGTATATGCTCCGATCTACGAGCCTCCTCTCCTTCGTAGCTGCTGTACGCTAAATTTATGCTTCTACTTCGCATTCTTTTGCCGTCAGGGCCGTCCTGTTCACCGTTGGCGAGGCATTCCTCATCCTCGGAACGTTGGCGTTTCCATTTGCGTTCGTAGTTGTTATCCATTGTCGTTTCTGTAAAGTAAAAAATAATAATAATTAAAACTAAATAGAAAAAACCTTGCAAAACCCTTTCTTTTCTATTGTTGTCGTAGACTAAGAAGGCAAAGCGTCAAAAGTCTAACGGAAAATTATTAAAACGACTTAAGATATTTATGAGCTAAGCTTAGAAAGTAGTTATAAGAGAGGTGTTGCTATTCAAAATTTTTCAAATTAGTTTCATAGCAGCATCAACAATACACTAACATGTCAATAACATGTTATCATATTGAGTTTTCCTAATCAATTATTTAGGCGTTAACTGAAAACGTTTCTCATACTTCCTTAATGCTATGGCATATTTGCCATTCAAAATAAACCTATGTAATTCTTTTTATTTTTATTTTTTTCCATTGCGAAAAGCTTACAAAAAGACCCAGAATATTCTGTAAATGTTAGGAATTACTAAGATTACTCAGATTAATCGGGAATTTTTCCAGTTTACAGAAGGAAAAAAAACCCAGAATATTCTGTGCATGTCAGGAATGAGATCTTTCTATTAACTACACAAGAATTACACAATCACTCTCTGTGACTTATAGGACTACTATGCTAAAGAATTGTCTAGTTCTAAAACTATTAAAGTCTACAAGTCTAGTTGTTATATTAAAAAGTTAACGCGCGATCGATTCTCTTCCTTTGCTTAATTTCAGCATCGAAAGCGGCGTTTAGAGGTACACGGAAAACTGCCAAGTAAACTCAAGCAGTATGAGTTGCACAGTGAAGTGTTAATCTGGCCTAACAGATTATTCTCTTATTTAAACCTAAAAAGGCGAGTGAATATAACTAAACCAAGTAAACTATCATGTTAAAAAAACTTTTTGCGAGCTTTTCAAGTGTAAAATTGAAGAAAAAAGTCGCCACAAAAACATGAATGAAACGAAATCCACTTATGTCTTTTTTTTCAGATTCATATTTTCACTTTTTTTGACGGAAATTTAACCTTAGATACTGATGTTGCTCAAACTATTAGACCTATAAACGCTTATTCAAATTGCCTAAGAAAGAATCATTTATTGTAATATTTCTGTTTCTTTTATTCGACGCATATGTATAAGAATACTGACCTTATCGTATGGTGATTTTAAGTCTTGCAAGACAAATTCAAGTGAAGAGGCAACCTTTTTATGAGCGTTGTTGATAGTTTCCGTGACAGTGCATCTGTGTTCATACAGCAAGAGTCACGTCTAATTGAATTGTACTTAATATGTAAATACAAGGATTATCGATGTCTGGTCTCCATTGAACGTGAAATTATTAATCCGTAAGTGTAAACTATATCTTATTTTATGGAATATTTAAGAGTAAATATTCGTTCTAGATTGGAATTTAGCTTGTCATTCGTGGAAAAATTGTCGTTCGGAAGTGGTTTTTTGCCACTTATTAGGACAGCTTCCGAAATCAAGTGCATGATTATAACTACAAGTACTGAACAACACGTACTGACTATTGTATGGCTGCTCAAGTGCAGCGTAGATAAAATGAAGGTCGTCTAACGGAAGAAGGAGTAGACCTCACACGTTCATGATTTAGCTCCGATAAAGAACTTTGCAAACACTTCGATTTCCTTCCTTCCTACCTTCCTTGCGTCAATTTTTTATCGTTTTCTTTTGTCTTTCTTGGCTTTCTTTCTTTTTTTTTTTTTTTTTTTTTTTTTTTTTTTTTTCCTGTTTTGTTTTGCTTTTTGTTTTTTTTCTGTTTTGTTTTGTTTTGGCTTTTTTTTTCTTCTTCTTCCTTTCTTTCCTTTTAAAGGAAGAGTTATCTTCCATTTCTATTTCGTTTACACCTAATTGCAAGATTGTCACTGTTTTGAAGACATAGACTGACATTTATTGATATTATCTTGTTAGTATATACTAAAACAGTTATTTTCATCGATCTAGGGGGCCTAAGAATCAAAACAAAAAATATTGCTAATTAATTCCAATTTGTTAACTTGTTATGACAACATCAGTCTGGGAATTAGGTGCATATTCTTTCTAGAATCCTAGTAATTTTTAATATTAGAAACTGAATTATCAAGACAAAGAGAATTGACGATATCATTATAGCCTCAAGCTAGGCTGAAGCGCGTTGTCAAAACTAATCCAATAAGAGTATACACAGTCGAATTTTTTATACAGCTATTTCGGTCATGGGATCAGTTCTCCCAAAACATCATCTCACCCCGTGGGATATACTTGTAGCTATTTTCTAGAACAAGATCACTGGATGTGGGCGGTGAAAATACGTTCAATTCATTTAACCATACAAACGAAAATACTTCCGAGAAATATTGCTAGAAAAAGGTAGAAAAGTTGTTCTAAATTTACTGAAAAAGTTCGATTGAAAAATAACCTGGTTCAAGCTTGAGACGCCAAAAGTTATTCAAGTTCTTAAAATATTTTAATCCAAGAACCACCTTACTGTACTAAGAAAAACAAGCTGTTAAATAATGCAAACGAGTCGTAATGCCAAAGTTCAATGACTATGTCGTCTGATCATTCAAGCTCAAAACCCTTTTACTCATTGATAGTTATAGTTAGATAAGCTGTACAAAGTTCTCAAATCTTAATAAAGCTCTTCCAAGATAAGCTCTAGATTCTACTGAATTTCTCAACGTATGAACTCATTTTGACTTAAATACTTTATTTCACTTTGAACATCCTGCAGTCATAGGTTATTCAGTTCAGTACAAGTCCGGCGTAAAGTTTATATTTTTGTACAGTGTTTCACTTTGAACAGTTTTTTAGCATAATATTCACAGTAACAAGTGAATTAACAATGAATAAATAAACGTTTATAAGACTGAGATTATAAGGAATCTTTAAAAGGGTGCGGTAGTAGATTTGAACGAGTCGAGTAAAAAGCAACTTACCACCTCTAGATGCTGTAGGTGTTGAGCAAGGCGAATTTCCTCTTTCACTGCGGAAAGAAGCAGTACTACCGTTACTAGGAACTGGCGAAATAGGCGTTTTTGCTCGCACTGAACCATCCTTTAGAGACATAGAATCGTCGGAGTTTGTTTCATGCGATCTTGGGACGGAAGCGTTGCAGCAATAAGCCGGTACTTGTCCGCCACCATACGGAAAATGAACTGCGTTTTCTTCACTTTCTTGTTGTCTTCGCAGAGCAACTTGAGCAGCCATAACTCGTTGTCTTTCTGCAATCAGGTTACAATCAGGGCAAGTACAATCCTTCCATTTGCAGAATCGTTTGTGTCCTTTGAGGATGGAAATAACTCCATGGTTTCTGCAGCGAGCGCACTTAGGTGAGCGTTGCTGTTGGGCTGCTGCTGCTGCTGCTGCTTGAGACGAAGCATTGACTGTTAAACTCATTGGAGGCATCGGGGAATGAGATATTTCCTCTTTCTGAAGAATAAACAAAGAAAAGTATGAATACTCTGTGTCATTGCCAGTTAGATCAAAATGTATGGTCTAAAAAGTCTAAACTAATCAGTGTAGAAAGGCTTGACAAAAATCTCATAAGCTGTTACAATTCTATTTCAAAGTAAGACTCAATCAGCTGAAATCCTTCAAGGAAGTACGTAAGGCATTAATCATTAATTCGTATTCCTAGCAGTGATCAGTTTTAGTAAGCTTGGAGAGAGCTATGGCTGGGCTGGACAATATCGTTCTAAAGATACCAGCTTAAGATTAGTGTAAGTGTTTTAGAGTAAAGTTTGATTGGCAACCTGGTCGGCGGTCCCTGGACTGTTACGTTGCCAAAACTCTTGAGAATAAGCCATAGCGATGAGCAACAACAGATCACTCAGTGCAGTGTCCATCCAACACTAGCGTAAATTGAAATTTCGAATGAACGATGCAAACTATATATAGATCTCTCATTCAAAACAAGCTTCTTCACTTGCTACCGTCAATAGATGGCATCTACACGTTTAGGGCTAAAGTTTTTGTGAAGCAGACGATTCCGTTTGACGGCTTGCAAAGATGTAACCAACTACCTTGGATTATAACCTATACTCTATGACCATTAAATGCGATGTCACTGGATTGAACATGAGAAACTCCGCGGCTTTTTATTTCAATGATAACTTGATATAACGAAACTGAGAAATCTTGTTTACTAAGAGCAATAAAGCTTGGTTTTAATCGAGCAAGTGCTTATTTTCGCGAGTCAGACCAAGCTAGTCAAACCAAGCGCTGATGTAAGCACTTGTAGTATGACTTACCAATATTGTTAAAACATTAAAAGAGGAAACACTGGAGAACAAACCACTTCAATCATGATCACCGTTATTAATGTGATGAAAATATACGAAACACAGATAAGATTGACTGAATTAACTGTGTTTTGTGCAGGAATTAAAACCACAAAAGGTTCATGCAGTAAAATCGTTCAGTAAACTCAAGTTGATCAGTAAGCGATGTTCTCCAAGTTGTCGCGTCAACGAACTTGCCAATGGAAAAAAAAATTTTCAATGACCGGCTAAAAATAGATTGAAATCAAAACTAAAGAATCCAAGGGGGAAAAGACATAAAACTAAAAAAGATACTTGCATCCAATAGTTTCTTTTATGGAGAACTATTGAACGGCACGTCTAGCGTCAAGCTAAGAGGTTTCAAACGGTAAAATCAATTCACTCATCATTGAAAAGAGGCTATTTATAAAATCGAATTGTTTCAGCCTTGGCAAAAAGTGCCACAAGCGTTAAATCCTATTCTCACCTAAAGAGGTATTGTATCAAACTTGTTACACTCACATATACTGATATATATATAAATGTATACATATATATACATACATATACTTATGCATGAGTCAGTCCACGGTATAGCGATTCGCGGTACTCAAATCTCTTCCGCCTATAACATTCACCACTGCGGCTAATCCCAATTTTCGAGTACAGATTCTCGTTGATTTGATGAACTATAATTCCTGGTACGACTTCAAAGCGCGAAACAGGTAGGGGACTCGTTGTGACTAGCTGGAGGACAATTAATTTGTCCGTTATCCCGCTCGCCACGAGGTCAAACTTCAGATCCAACCCAGAAACTTCCCGAAGCTATTTATGACCTAACTATTGTGCAGCACCGGTGCAACCAAGGATAACATGTCGTCAGAAGTTAACTCATCTGCGAATTCTACGCTGCGATATTTTTCTTTGTGAAGCCAATTAGTTCAAAACTATAAGCCTGGAATATTCGAAACACGCAATGATTAGCGATGACGAGTTTTTTGGACATTTCTGGAGAGCACTGTTTTTAGAGTGCCGGAAAATGAATGATAACTTCAAAGGATTAAATTTCTGGATAATGTTAATCTTTTAAGTTACTTGGGCTGATTTTGGAATAAATACTCATCAGCCGAGTAACAATATTAATTTCTTTTTGATTTTACTTGAGTCTCAGTTGAAATTAGACGGATATGAGTCTTTGATACAGTGTAACGATTTCATCTCTCTCTCTCTCTCTAATCTTTATGACCCTTGGTAAATACATTCGTTTTCCTTTTACGATTTCCCTGAAATGATTTCTACGTGCGCTGGGCAGTGATCGATACCTCCCGTTAACTTCAGACGAAGGATATAAATAACAATAGAAAAATAGCTTTGCAGATCATCACGCAACACCCAACGTAACAATTAGTAATAATCCAGTGATATAAAACAAAATGTGACAGCTTATCCAATAAACATTAGAAATTACAACTAGAACATACTTTAGTTTTGTGAGTAAAATAACCAACAAAAGATTACTATTATAGATTATAATGACTACACGTTTACATAGTAAAAAGGAAAAAAAAACCGGCTACATTAACTATATATTTAATTTCGACTGTTTTTGACTTACTGGGATGTTGTCCAATGCTGTCTCCAGGATAAGAAAAATAATTCAGGTCAGTGTAATAATGTTGTTGTATCTTTGTTAAGTTGTTTCCACAAATGCATACACGATCAGTGATCATTGACTTTATTCTGTTTTGGATTCATGTGCAACTCGCTAGTTGAACCTTCCAGAGTCTTCGACGTGAATCATAACAAGTGCGTGACGTCATGATCGCCATAGTAACCCCATTCAGTGTTACCCGTTACATCATTTTGCAACAAAGTATCAACCTCTTCACGTAGCATGACACGATGACAAGATCTTTTAGTGGATTTTCCTGGAACTTTTCGTTTGAGAATCAAAGGATGATTACTTCCCAAACGTCCCGAGTTCTTTACAGATTTTAAATATAATTTTGTTTAAAGGCTATTATATCAACACGACAGGTTTTGCTGCTAATGTTGTTTGTGTCAAACAAAACAATATAAAATTATTTGCATTTTTTCTTTCTTTTTTTTTTTTTTTTCATTTTGGGACCGGAAGTAAGGAAGAACCAATCCGAAGCACGTCTAGAGCAAGCTAGCTCAAAAACACACCCTTGCACTCGTAGGAGCCCAGTAGTATCGCGTGATCTTGTGTTTTGGAGATTTAGAGGTCATCGAGCGGGTCCCAGATGTACAAGACACCTTTCTCAAAATCGTAAGCCCATACTGGAATGTTCTAAAAACTCTCTCCTGACAACTTGAGCTAAATCAGGCACTTGATGACGAACACGAGTCGTGCGGGGCGCATAAATATAAATACCTTATAAAATCTAGAACGATTCTTATTAATAACATCTCCGGTGCAATAAACTGAAATAGCCTGGAGATGGCTGAATTATCGAGAGAAAAAACTTAATTGTTGCATAGATACCAGAAAAGATGCTCTTTGAAATTTAAAAAAGCGCAAAATCGCACATTAACCCATTTGATTGAAGAGAAAAAGATATAAAGTTAGAAAAATCAATTTATAGTTAAAGCTCATTATAAGTAGCCGTGCATTCATTCTTGGCCAAAACTATTTCCGTGCTCCAAGTCAAATGAAACTGTCTCATTACGTTCCATAGCTCACTGAAAATGCAGAGGCCATCGCAGTGAGTGGTCTGACGTTCACTAAACCGCATACTAACACGAATATTTAACTTTTCACGAATCACGCACCTTCTCATTTTTTCAGAAAGAAAAAACTTTAGGAAACTTTTTATGCCGCAATCCAAATAATCGTTTTCATTAGTTAAGGAGGAGTTGTAAAAGTTTTCTTGGCTTGAGTTAATCGTTTGACTGGAGTGACCTCTAAGAAAATACCGAGAACAATACTCACGCCCTTCAAGCGCCCCAAGCTGTTGTTATCTTCATATTATTTTTATCACATCGTTTTTTTAAGAAAATGGAAAAGCCTATGAATTTTAACTTACATATGCAGCTCCGCCCTAAAGTGTCCATGAAAAGAAGTATGTGGCGTGCAATCAATTTTAACACAATCCCCCCAATGTATATTCAAATCTTGAGCCGGAGTGTAGGTCACAAATCAGAATATTTTTGGAGATATACACCATAGAATGCGAATATAGTTCTATAACACAGTCATAGTAGTTCTGTTAGCTTGTGTGTCTGTACGATCCGGAAACACCTCGATTTAATACCGATAAAAAAATTAGGATAAGAATTAATATCAATAATCGCTCGACTTCCGGTATTCTTTGCTCATTATTCACTCGACAATCGGAAACAGTTTTTAAGAGACAAAGTATTTATTGTCTTCCCCGTGTGACACATTTTGTCTCATAAGAAATGTTGTTTCAGTTTTTCGTGAAGTTCCAGACGCAGTTCAAAGTCGAAAGATTCGTCCAAATCAAAATTAACTGGTTACTTTGACTAATTTTATCAACTGTAGACACATACTGTATAACCATGTATTAAGAATTGAATTAACTGATGTCAGTAGCTAATTTTAGGCTTCGCCGAACCACTAAAATAAACTATTTTATTAGCATTTTTACAATGTTTTATCAAAGTGAGATATTCTAGAGATCAATCAACATGGCTACTGATGTTGCACGTGAAAGGAAGATATTGTCTGAGTTGTTTTTAAGGAGAACAATAAAGGCAGAAGGCGCCTTGCTGTGTTCAACCTTGAACTAGAAGCTTTTGAACTTTAGATAAAATAGCGTTGCAATTTTTCATGAATTCTTAAACGGTTTCGGAACGCGTCCACTTCGATTCACTGCGTACCAAAAAGATATTTAAAAAAGCAGAGTTTTTTCACTAGAAATATGTCTTAATTTATGACGTTTATGTCGTCCTATGGATTTTAATGGAGAAAACTGTATTTGTTACATAACTTGAATGAGATTTTATTTAATTTTAACGTGAAACTTAGCCAACTACGTAAATTCAGTATATCCTTTAAGTTCGTTGTCGGCAATGTCAGTCATGAGTGGCAGGATCCAGGATTTTTCAAAGGGGGATTCCGTTTCTTAAACTGTGTATAATTCTCTTTTGTTTAGTCGATGTTTGACAAAACAATTGGCTTTAATCACCTAATTTACTATCTAGTAACGGAACAAGCTATAATAACACGACTTAACACAAAACTACTAATATTTTTTTATTAAAATTTATATAAGACATATTTCTATTACCTAAAAGATCAAACCTTCAAGCGGGGTCGGGACCCCTTCGACCCCCCCCCCCCCCCCCCCTGGATCTGCCACTGGTCATAATTTAACTGAATAAACTCAGTTGCTGTTGTTATTGTTGCTGCTGTTGTTGTCGACGTTGTCATTGTCGTCGTCGTTCAGGAAAAAAACTGGCTCTAGTTAGTATTGCAGAGCATTGTGAAAGCTGTTGTAGGGGACGAAACTCTAAAACAGTCCCACAATGCACTGCAATGCCTTCCTAACATTGATTATTCAAGAGCCACTTGAGGTCACTTGACGAGCTAGGGTCATAAAAGATCTTCGATAGATCTTCATTCACGTGTGTATGTGTGTGATAGTAGAACACGTCTGTCTTGAATCTAGAGGAGCTACACTTGTCAATCTAAGTATCTCATCTGTATCTGAAATACTAGACTTATCCACGAAGATTATGCATTTCTACACCATAAGGTAGTTACTTTATTACAGAACAAGTAATGCATGGAATTATCTAGTATATTGTAATAGGTATCACTTACCACTATATAACACGTAACAGGATAGGTTTACGTGATTTCGATTTAAGTATTGGTACTTGAACCTTCACTGATTAGGAGATATATTTATCTAGTTTCATCCCGCACATTCCTGAAAGGTGACAAGACTTTCTAGACTTTACAGCTCATCTCGCCGGCATCAGGCTACGCACGTTCAAACACACGTTCTGATCACAGACTCGTACCCAGTCGCTTGTTTTGTCTTATTGATCTAACGCTGTGGTTGATGGGAAGGATTTAGTGAGTTCCCGGTGCATCGAGGGAAGGACGAAAGAGAAATGTGAAGCACCTACAAACATCTTGTAAGCATCCATTTATTTATCGTTTCGTAACAGGTCTTTGATTTCTTTATCGTTATTGATTGTTTTTACGGAAATACGGCAAATGCCATATGACTGTATTTTATAGCATATAACTTTGAATTCATTTCCTTCACCAATCTGGAAAAGAAATTAATTTTTCTCTCTCCTTCATAAAAGCCACCGCGCGCATTAAAAAAGCGTGAGTGAGTGAAGACTGGGTACGAGTCTGTCTACTGCTATATGCTGCAAAGGAAGCCCACTTTGTAAATTCATGTTTGAAGATTTTGTTTTACTATGTTGCCTGTGGAAGCCCTAGTCTAAAGATGCGTTCCGTTTCTCCGTATTTTCCTGCGTCACTAAATGGCAAAATTGCGCAATAGTACCCAGGGGTCTTCACGGCTCTACCCAAGAGTCCTTTGCGGACAATATGATACAGAGATCCCGTGTAAAGTCTGATTTATATTCAAGTGACAATTGCCAATCAAGGTCTAATTTATCAAAGTAATTGATAGGGGGTGGGGCTGCGAGTCACGTGTCGGAAATAAATGTCTATGCATATTCTTTTTTCGTTAGTTGCTTACATTCAAGGCTCAGGGCAGGACTGGGAATTACTCGGGTGTATAAACTGACCAAGAAAGTTCAAGATGCCGTGAAAAGATATTTCTTTCAGTTTGTCTACTCAAATTTTAATTTAGCTCCTCAAAGCAGGAAGAGTTTAAGATTAATAACTTTTAAATAAGGCTTCAAATCTTCCCGTGAGTGAACAAATTCCATGTTTACTAAATAAACTTGGCGACCTTCAATTCCCCGTGGTAGATCGCCTTCACCTGATTTTAAGTCATTAGTTTTACTTGCCAGAATTTTTACTTGAAATGCTAGCGCTATAAACGATTATAGAAAGCATAAAAAGTTTTGTTTGAGTTTAAGTTTGGTTTGTGTCATCGTATGGACTGAGCTGGATTTAAAAAATAGATAGGAATAGGTTACTCAAAAATAGAAAATTTTCACTATTCTACAATATATCGTGTTTAAAATCAAAAACGGAAAACGGAAAAAAGAAGCAAAAGGGTGAGTAGGTATAGTGTTTTGGTCACCCATCCAAGTGTTAACCCTCCTCAGACGAGCTTGACTCAGTATCTTGAACGACAACGATTTATCCAATCGACCACGGTTCCAGGTGAATCAGCATAACAATAGCCGTGCAAACAATGCACCGAATAGACTAGACTTTTTAATGTTATATTTTCAACCGATTCAGTGCGTGGCAGAGATGCAAGGGATTAGCCGATATGGTCTGGGGGCCGGCTGGTCTCTCCCCTGATGCTTCGGCTAGAACATTTTCTTGCGTAATTCGTGCACCCAAGGGCAGAAGGATTTAATCGCCGTCAGGTCCGAAGTCCATACGCCGCCTCAGCTCTGCGGATGTCTCGGGGGTATGGCAAAGTGGAATCGATTTTTTTGAATTTATTTTGGTGGGTTCGAATCCCATCTTATCCACATTAGATATAAGATTTTTCTTTTTTCATCCAATTTTTTAGATTTAAATTTTAATATAATAACAAAGGATGGTAAAAAGATAAGAAAATTAATTGGCAATTCTGACTGAGAACATTGGGATATTTGACCTTGTTCTTTTCTGTGAAACATTCCATTATCTTTTGGCTAACATTGCAAGCTTCTTCAACTGTACGAGGCCTCTGTGCATGAAACAGGCAACCCAGTGAACGTCTATAGGGCGTCTTGTTTCTCTAGGAACATGGCTAATGGATGACGTGGATTGTTTCCGCTTAACAGAGCTGGGAATGAGTTCAGACATATTTCTTATTAATCGAATAGGTATTTCCTTGTCACTGACATTGGCTATTTTTTATTCTTTCGCTAGTTTAAAATTAGGTAAGGAATTCCAAAACCACATTGTCTATTGTCTAGCTTAGAATAATCCAATAGTAATTATGTCAATCTTATTTCTTATTATTTTATAGCTTCATAGTTTATCGTAAATTTATCTTGTGTGTATGTTATTGTAAATTAGATAGTTTTATCAATAGGAGAAAAGCCACCTCGTGGATTCTATTGATTAAACCATTATTATTATTATTATTATTAAACCACCCATCGTTGATTGACGTTTTGGTTAACGTTCGACCTAGCATTTAGAATTGAGTGTCCAAGGTTCGATCTGGAAAAGCAAGCCTTTTGTTATTGAAATATTTGAACTGTTTCTTCTGTGTGGTATCTGGGAGGGTATATAAAAACTTGTTTTAAGATTAAAACGTTAAAAAGGGACGAAATAGATAAGGGGAGGAAAGAGAAAGAAAGAAGAAGAAGAAAGAAAGGAAAGAAAGAAAGAAGAAAGCAAAGAAAAGAAAGAAAGAAAAAAGAAGAAGAAGAACGAAGAAGAAAACGAAGAAAGAAGCAAGAAAAACGCAGCCGGACAGCACCGCCATCACTGAAGAACCTCAAACCAACCACACTCAAGCATCACGCCCTGATAATCACCAGTCCATGACGACGAATGAATGAAAGAAAGAAAGAAAGGAAGGAAGAAAGAAAGAAAGAAAAAAAGAATGACATGTAATGCCCCCTCCCCTCCCCCACACAGTACCATTTTTCATGATATCGCGGGCTCATAACCCTCATTCAGGATATGATTCGAGGATTCGACGAAAAAATCCCCCAAATATTACCTCTTTTCACGGACAAAATGACACAATCCATCAAGAATAAAAACCTTCGTCTCTATCAGCCTTTAACAAGGATTTGTGATCGTTATGGAGGGAATCAGGCGGTTGAACAACCATAGATTCGTTACTCTAGTGGGTGTCGTTGTCTTGTCACTGTTTTGGTATCAAATACAAGTCTACCTTGAACAAAAACAACACAAGGAATCTCTTCATCTCTGGCTCAAAAATAACGATCTAGATCGATATATTGACAAGATAAACAACGCTGGTATGGACAATAAATACTTTTAGATATATTTTCCTACATAATTTCATAATATTCTATTCTATTCGATGTATATACGTGCAGAAACATGTTATCACTTCCAGAGAAATATTTGACGACGTTATTCGTCGTTGGATCATTTCCAATGATTTATTTTTAAATACATCCGAGGATCATTGAAATTAAACTTATGTTATATGAAAGATTTTGGAGTTAAGATTTGCAGCATCAACTGATTTGCAAACGCTTTTAAAATCGTTCTTCGATTTGGATCATAAGTGACTTGTTTGGCAATCATTCCTAAGAGAATTCAGTAATAATGAAAGTGATATATGATTGCAAGTACTCTACTCTAAACCAAAACTGCTCTAAAACAAGCATTTAGAAGTAGTCATACTTCGATTTATTATATAATTAGGATAGATGCGTGCTCATTGGTCAAAAACTGTGCTTTATTAGTGAATGGAACACAGTGCTGATGCCATCCGTGTGCAGAGCGAAGTGCAGCTAGATCCTATGCATAAATAAATTCAATACCGAAATAAACTTAGTAACATGATAAAGTGAATAAAACAGCTTTTTCCGTGCTCCATTCAGTGGTAAAGCACTTAGGAAGCACTGTAAGCATGCAAGCGCCTACAGCTCGTGCTTCTCCTTGCACTTCTTTGGTGCTTATGTCACTTTCTTGGTGCTTTATTACTGAACGGAGAACATCAAAAGCTGTTTTATTTGTCAATTAGATGCCTGAAGTATATGTATATATATATTTTTTTTTTTCTTCTTTTTATTTCCCTATTTTGTTTGTTTCAGGAGTGAAGTCACTACAAGAATTTGCAGAGCTTGATGTCAATAGATTCCTAGTCAGCCAGTTCCCAAGTCTACACCACAATGAATATTCAAAAGTACATGGAAAATTTACTAAATATGTCCAAAAAATGAAAAGTCAGTTGATATTATATTACTGGCTTGAAGAAAACAGTCTGGAACGATATTTTCCCACATTAATTAATTTAGGATTTGAAAGCATTGAAGATATTAAAGATAATATGAATGAAGAAATATTAAGAAAAGTGGCAAATTTAGATAATAGAATAGCTCAAGTTTCAAAGCTTAAAGATGCAATAGAGACACTAAAGCTGAGTCCTGACGAACGACGCCACAACAGCAGCTGGATAAAGTATATTTTTTATATTTTTCTACGCTTGTTGTCAGTTATTTGGTGGATTGTCAAGACAATAGGTAAATTATGGAGCATTCAAAATTGATACATTCATTTATTTATGTAATTATACAGCTTCTCATTAATCCCATATAGGTAACTGTCCAATTATTTTCTTAATTGGACAAGTCTTGTTGATATGGAATTAATTAGGCAGCTATATAATTAATAGGTAATGGGGTTTCATCTTCCCCAATCAAGAACTAATTAGATTAAAAAATTCCTCTGACTGCCAAATTGGACTTGGCCTACGGCCTCATTCAACTTTGGAAGTCCTCAGAATTTTCGTCATCCAATATTTCTTAATTGGACAGCATGGAGTCCTATTATATATACTAATAAAGTAGTCTCAGGGACAATGCAACAATGGAGAGGGGGGTTAGATTTCACGTATAGGTTAGCAAGCGAATCTGACCCCCCCCTCCCTACCTGATCTCTCCAATAAAATGGATTCCAATTGAATGGTCTTTAGGTAATAATGTTAAATGGGTTAATACATTTTAAATAAACTCAAAACCTAAAAAAACAATTTTTAAATGCACTAACCTTGTTGTTTTTTTTTTGTTAGCCAAAAGTCTAGGGTACCTGTTAGTGTCAGGCATCCTCATAGTCTACATACGTGCAACCATCAGACGCACCAATTCTGTCTGCCAGAGACATAAGATATCCATATTGAATTATGTGCTGGGGAACTACTTGCATCCTAAGAACACTAAAGTACTGTGGCAATGGAAAGAACCTGCAGTCGTTGGACAAGCAATGACTTTTGTTATAGAGGTGAGAGGAATATTAATGGAATGTTTTGTGATATAAATGAAGAATGTATAGTAGTAATGAATGTGAATAAGTAAGTAAGCACTGCAAAGAATAATTACCTACAATATCATTGCCAAGTCAGGAGCAGAAAAAAAACTAAAAGGATATTTGTTGTGGGGTATGCTAGTAGAGTAAGAGCCAAAGTGTTCACTTCAGCCTGTCACGATGATGGATATAATACAAGGATGTTGAACACTGTATAATACAAGAGCTATAGATACTTACATAAAGTATTAGAGTGTTCACATCCAATTATCACAATAATGGATATAATACAGGGACGTTGAACACTGTATAATACAAGGGAGATACTATACTTGTAAACATGTAACTTATATATTGTACATTAATCCTTTGTTAGAGATAACAACTTACAACTAACAACATACTGTAAAAGTCAAAAGAGCTTGTAGTATGTTTTACACTGCAAGCTAAGGACAGAAGTTGCTATATTTAGTCTGAACTGTGATAAAAACTTTCTTAAAGCTGCCCCTACGTCACAAGACATTGACTGTCAAGGATTTCAGTTTTACAGGTATAATTGCATTGCGCATCCAGTAGACAAGAACAGTGGTATAACTGTGGAAATCCTTCACAAGGGAAGTATGATAGCATATTCTTGTGAGTATGGAGGGCCTACACAGAATCGACAAGATAGTAATAAGATGAAAGTTACATTCACTGTGCGTCAGGCTGGCGAGTACACAATAGCTATACTCCTGGCTCATGAACATGTCAAGGGAAGCCCATTTAAGAAAGTGTTTCTTCCAGGTAGGTGATATAATTGAAAGTATTCATTATCATCACCATCACCATCATCAACGCCATCATCAACACCATCATCATCAACATCAAAACCATCATCACCATCAATGCCATCATCATCACCATCATCATTATCATCATCATCACTATCATCACCGTCATCATCACCATGACCATGATCATCATCACCATCAACATCATCATCACCATCATCATCACCTTCATCATCAACACCATCATTACCATCATCATCACCATAATCATCATCACCATCAACACCATCATCATCACCATCATCATCACCATCATCATCACCATCATCACCATCATCATCACCATCATCACCATCATCACCATCATCATCACCATAATCATCATCATCATCAACATCAACACCATCATCATCATCATCACCATCATCATCACCATCATCACCATCATCATTCAACATTGTCATGTCCCACCACAAACATCAGCTTCTAAATTCCTGTTGGATTCAGTAGAAAGAGAGCCACTCTATGTAACCACTGCTAATTCCCATTTATTCATTTTTTATCATTCATTCATTTATTCCCACATTTCAGGTCCAGTTGAATCATCCAAATGCATAATAGTAGACAGACTGTCAATGCTTGTTGTGAAGAAAGACACCTATTCACCATTGATAGTCCAGATGAGAGACAAATATGGCAACACGTGCGCACTCACCGATGTACAATGTCTGGGTAAATTCAAGGTTGACATCACCAAGGTCAGTTCTTTTTATATTATAGCCAAATTATTCATTTAAGTGTGAAGAGAGATATGAGGTAACCCTATTTTCTAAGATCAAATTGGAATTTAGGAATTGATTTTTGTGAAGGAAGGAAAATCAGTGATTGAAAAAGCAAATGATGAAGCACAAATTATTTTTCATAGATTGGATCCAGAAGAAAAGTTGACCCAGAACTGTTTGTTGATACCACGGATTCACCTATTGGGAATGTCCTACACATCAAACTAGAGAAAGAAGGATGTTATGCTGGAGAAGTGAGCTATGATGGTGCAAGAATAGACAACTCTGCTTTAACCATCTTATCGCTTACCAGTAAGTGATATTTTATGTCTTAGTTAGATGATCATCCTCTTTACAGCCAAACTTGAAAAGCAAAACAATGAATGTTAGTTCTCAGGAGAGTAAATTTGTGATTTTTAGGAAGATAATGACACTTTTGAGCTAAGAAATAATTTTGAAGTTCTGAAGTAAAATTCTGTTGTTTTGTCCTCAAAATTGGCTGCATTAGGTTCTCTAAGTTCTCTCTGTAAAATAATGCAAAAGGTACGTGATAAACAGAGATGGCTTTGCTCCACTCAAGGTCTGCAGCCAGACTAACTTTATTCCCGTTGATCACCACACTCTCAAACTCTCAATAAAATAAATTGCTTAAATACTCTTTTATCTTCGTTCAAACTATAATGAGAATTTATTGGTTATGTCACATTGACATTTTGCTTTGCAGTGGATGAGTGGACAGCAGTTGAAAAAAATATTCAGAAGCACTGTTACAATGTCTGGTATGAATCGTCCTTACTCGTTAACAACAACCCAGTGAACCAGCATTTAACTCCTAGTAGAAGATCTGCGTCCAGTGCAGGCATAAATGGAATAAATCTTACTATATCAAGTCTTGACAGCAGTCGGTACCGAGTTTCAAACAAGAAACTCTACTGTTACATTTCACCCAAGGTAGTGTTCAGAATAGGAAAAACCTGTAATAAATGAATGAATGAATGGGTGGATAAACGGATAGAGGGTGGGAGGAAGGGAGGGAGAAAGAGAGAGAGGGAGGGAGGGATTGATAAATGGCTGGCTGGCTGGCTGGATGGATGGATAGAGCAGTGGATGGATGGATGAATGGGTGGGAGGAGGGAGGGATGGATGGATGGGTGGATGGGATTTTCCAGCGAATAATATAATCTCGTTTCTTTTCAGCACTTATCAATTAAAGAATATCTAATAAAGATAATTCCTCGTAAACTACATGTTTTTCGTGTTTCCCCTCGCACAAAGGTTAGTTTTATTTTACTGCTCGTATTTCTATTCCTTCCTTCTTTCTTTCCTTCTTTCCCGTTCTTTCTTTCTCACCATTCCATATTTCTTCTAGCTTACTCTTCATCCCCCTACAAGAGAGTTCGAACATCCAACCTTCACACTAGATGATGGAATCCAGCCTCCTGTGTCTGTCATGTGTAAAGATAGGAACGTCTTGGTTGCTACTTTCTCAAGACTAGTCCTAATGAACATCGGTAAGTTAACACAACTTGTTCCCGCCTGCCTGCCTGTCTCTGCCTGCCTGTCTCTGCCTGCCTGTCTCTGCCTGCCTGCCTGCCTGTCTCTGCCTGCCTGCCTGCCTGCCGAGTTGCTTGATTCTTTCCCTCCTTCCACAAATTCCTTTGATTTTTATTTTCATTTTCCATTTTATAGGCGGTTCAGAAAACTTCAAAAAGAAGCATGAATTCTTTAACCAGCAGTTGCTCTCCAAACATGGCTCAAAGTATGGCTGCACTGAACTCAAAATCGACAGGCAGAACCTTCTAGAAAGTGTGAGTCCTTAGGTCACATGACCTGCGAGACGTCATTGTTTTTTTTTTAAAAATATTTCGTTGTCATTCTCTCTGTAGTCATATGCTGCCTGCAAGTCCTTGTACTTCAGCGACTGGCTGAGACTCTTCAGCATACGTTTTCAAGGGGAAGAAGGTGAGGTTTATCACAGAAAATTTCCTTTTCAGAAATTCATATTAGGGGTGGACGTGGGTAGAGTCCATCGTGAATGGATTGATTTATTGTCTTGTGTTCTATATTAGGGCTGGACTGGGGTGGAGGCCGTCGTGAATGGATCGATTTATTGTCGTGTGTTCTATATTAGGGCTGGACTGGGGTGGAGTCAACAACAACAACAAGATTTTTATTACCTAAAGAAATTCAATAGATTAATTACATTGAGTGATTTTAAACTGATAGTATAGGTAATAGATACTCAGAAATAGCAGAGCTAATCTAGCTGAGTACCTATGCATGTTTGACCATAATTTACAGTACAAGGTAGTGTATTATAGATAATAGAAAAATAAGTAAATAATACAAAGATACAAAACAAAGGTACCACTTTTATAAATCACTTGAACACATATCTTAATAACTATGACAGACTACAAAGTGTTATTATTAAGATTTGCGTATTAAATAGTTTGAGAATAAATTTAATATAATAATATGTTATTGATTATAAGGCTGTATGAGACTAGCTTTGAGGTGGGTCTTAAACTGCTTGATTGATAAATATTTTAGATTTTCATCTAAATCATTCCATAGTGTAGCCCCGACATAGCGTATGTTAAATTTACCATAATTGGTTCTGACTTTATTAATACAAAAAGAAGATCTCGAGGCTAATCTCGTATTATAGGTGTGTCTTGAAGAAACAGATTGAAAGTAATCATCAAAGGCTACTGGTAGCAGATTATGTTTAAATTGGTACATAAAAATAGCATTATGAAGATATATTAGATCAGGAAACTTAACTAATTGGAACTGATGAAAAAGAGGAGAAGAATGTTGATCATATTTGGAAAAAGACATTATGCGTAATGCTTTTTTTTGTAATATTGTGATTGGTTTAGTTGTAGACGGGTAAGTGTTACCCCAAACTATTAAACAATAGGTCAAAAAAGGATAGATAAGGGAGTAATACAATTGAATCAAGATACTAGGATTAACATAATGTCTTAGTTTAGATAGGATGCCAATACCTCTTGATATCTTTTTACTTTTTTCATGCACATGCATTTTCCAACTTAAGTGAGTATCAATAGTCGTGTGTTCTATATTAAGGCTAGACTGGGGTGGAGTCCGTCGTGAATGGATCGATTTATTGTCGTGTGTTCTATATTAGGGCTGGGCTGGGGTGGAGTCCGTCGTGAATGGATCGATTTATTGTCGTGTGTTCTATATTAGGGCTGGACTGGGGTGGAGTCCGTCGTGAATGGATCGATTTATTGTCGGGTATCCTCTTTGGACACGAGCACAAGCTCTTCACTCGTTTCAAGGAGGAAGACGCTCAAGCCCTAGTAAGTACCTGTCAACCAAAACACATATTTTGACCTGTTTTAAGATCTCATAAGATCTCATATATAATTTGCTTCTTTTCGGACCAGGTTCATCCTAATCCTAATCTCAAACGTCCAGCTAATCTGAAGCTAAAATACTACGAGTTCGCTGGCCGTATTGTTGGCAAATGTATGTACGAGTCTGCAGTCGGAGCCGGGCGAAGGCAGAATATTAAAGCAAAGTTTTCTCGTTCGTTTCTCGCTCAGCTACTTGGTCAGCGGGTAACTTACAAGGTACGTACAACTGATATACAGTATCTTGAGTTCCTAACCCTAACCCAATGGTTCTTAAACGTAGTTGAGCTTGATTCAACGGTAAGGTCACCATCAATTCTAACCCTGTATTCACTCTGGTTGGGTGCAGCATTTTGAGACAGACGACAAGGATTTCTACCGAAGTAAAATCAAGTACATCGAAGAAAATGATCCAGCTGACTTGGATCTCAAGTTTGTTGAAGAAGAGTACATTGATGGGAAACTGGTCGAGGTAGGTTAGAAACATCTAAAAAATACGTACTGTGGTATATTTGACGTTAGCAGTTCCTTTGGCTGGGCTTCTCCCACAGGAAGACAAGGCGTTTCCATGACATTCCATAGGCACGTGTTTTACGACATGTCATGGAAACGCTTTGATTGACGTCGACAAAATACTTTTTTTTGTCGCGACGGGAAATTGTACTGTTGAAAAACATTGTAAAGCTACAGCTGGAAATTATAGAATATTTTCAACAAGTGTTTAATATCATTAGGGATTGATTAGTGCAGTTTTCGTATGACTGTAAAAAGTTCACGGCACGAACACGGTCGTGACACAGCAAGGGATACACGACGGGAAATTGTACTGTTGAAAAACAATGTAAAGCTACAGCTGGAAATTATAGAATATTTTCAACAAGTGTTCAATATCATTAGGGATTGAATAGTGCAGTTTTCGTATGACTGTGAAAAGTTCACGGCACGAACACGGTCGTGACACAGCAAGGGATACACCAGACAAATCACATTGTACGAGAATGTCAATCAAATACCCGGAACACGGCATAAACACGGCGCGGACACGGTTACGCCAAAATTAGACCAATCATATTGCGCGTGAAAAAAATCAGCCAATTAAAATTCCAGAAAGTATCACGGTCACGGCACGTCACGCTTATGGCACTGAGCTTTTCACAGTCATACGAAAACTGCACTAACAAACCTTACAGCGCATGCGCACTGTCTTGCTGTATCATGTGCCATTAGTAAAGTTTGTCTTGCAGAACGTCGCACTCAAGCCAGGAGGGGCCCAGATTCCAGTAACAGAAAAAAACAAGCTTGAATACCTAAACCTGTTGGCACAATATCGACTAGTTACCAGCTGTCAACAAGAAATAGAAAGTTTCCTTAAAGGTACACTACGATAATAATAATTTAAATTAATGACAAATGTTATTAATAAGTATGATGAATATCTTGTGTTTTGATGTTTTCAGGATTAAACGAACTCATACCCGACAGTTTGCTGAGTATTTTTGATGAGAATGAGTTAGAGGTACGAGGAATATAGCGAGAAATATAAATGTGGCTGGAAAGAGACAAATGTTTATTGCGCATGTTCATTTATAACGGGAGAATGAGTACCAGTGATTCTTAGTTCCAGGCCTTCGCTTCTCTGTTACCACAGAAATGTGTGCGCAGGCTTGATGCCAAATTATTTCGGATCAGAAAAATTTGGCGTTTATTTTTTAGAACAAAGAAACGAAGTATAAAGTCATGGGAGAGGGAGACAATCAACTGCTTCACGTCGTATTCAAAATTTTTTAAATTCTATCGATACCCTGAAACAGATCGAATCGGAATTTAGCTTGTTAGGTTTTGCGGAGTCGGAGGAAAACCGGAGAAAAATCCTCGAATCAAGGGAGAGACCTAACCAACTCTATACTCACATGTGATAATGTACTAATGTCCCCATGTTAAAGCAGACTGTGGTCCTTGAGTAACACTCTAAAATGGTTGTATTTGTTTCAGTTGGTGATGTGTGGTACTGGTGATATCAGTGTAACAGATATGAAGGCAAATCATATTGATCTGTATCGAGCTGGCTCCTGGAGTAAGGTACTTGCAGCTCTCCTGAAATTTAAAACTCTTTTTTCCCTTACGAAATGTTGCTAGGGATCTGTGAATGAATCAATACGGAGATTTAGATTTGACCACGAGTTCGAGTACAACTATATGAGATTTGTTCGCTAAAAATCTTCCACAAACTCGTTGTGGTATCTCGTAGTCGTAGTCAAATCTAAATTGGTTTTCTTATACCAAGCTCTTCTTGTTTCCTCTTACCTTAAGTTTCCAAATCTTTTCTTTTCCTATGTGAAGTTTCATCCATAATCAAAGCTAGTGATCACAGCCTTCACAGTGGCCTATCTCATTCCAGTTTCCAAATCTTTTCTTTTCCTATGTGAAGTTTCATCCATAATCAAAGCTAGTGATCACAGCCTTCACAGTGGCCTATCTCATTCCAGTACTTCTTCGTTGAAAAGGATTTTTCGACTCAGTGCCTTTCGGTCAAACTAGATCGAGGAAACACTGGATCGAGAGGGCCTCTTGAGCCCAGGGTGCGCGCCAGACATCCAAAAAGAAATCATCTAATATCGCACGATTCTTTTTTCCTGTTCAGGTTATTGATTGGTTTTGGACCATTGTGTCCAGCTTCACACAAGAGGAACTCGCTCGTCTAGTTCAGTTCATCACTGGTAGTTCTCAGCTTCCACCAGGAGGGTTTAGTGAATTGTCACCAACATTACAAATCAGCCATTTTCCTGCTACTGATGCACTACCAACAGCCCACACGTGGTTAGTATAAACAACCTTATAACTGACACGCATTCGCCCATTCACATGTCTACCTACCCACTCGCACACACCAACGGCTTATCACACACACTTTCACAAGCCCACCTAACAGATAACTTGTCGCGCCCACTCTCTCACTTGTCACACACACACACTCACAAACCCATCTATCAGCTAACTTACGCACCTCCTTACTCACCCACCCACTCAGTTCACTCATTCGATATCCTATGCACCTAATGATACACCCACCAATTCAGTCACCCACCTACTGACCCATGCACTCACCCACCCACCTACTCACTCATTCGATATCCTATGCACCTATTAATATACACCCACCCATCCGCCTACTGACCCATCAACTCACCCACCCACTCAGTTCACTCATTCGATATCCTATGCACCTAATGATGCATCCACCCTTTTACTCATCCGCCTACTGACCCATGCACTCACCCACCCACCTACTCACTCATTCGATATCCTATGCACCTAATGATGCATCCACCCTTTTACTCATCCGCCTACTGACCCATCCACTCACCCACCCACCCACTTACCCATTCGCTCACTCACTACCCCACTACTCAAGCCTCATGCACTCTTTAACCCGCCATCCACTCCTCACCAGTCGTCAGTCAATGATTCATTGATTTAGTTATTAAATGAGTCTGCAAACCAGTCGTTCATGTCCTGCGGTATCATCTAGTAATATTCTCTTTGTTTTCAGTTTCAACCAGCTTTGTCTGGCCGACTACACGTCATTCGAAGAAATGCAAAGACTACTTCTCATCGCGATCACCGAAGGATGTGAAGGCTTCGGGTTTGCTTGACGTCTAATAGTAATATTGAAGAATTAAAAATCGAATTTTTGAATGAGAGAACTGCGCATACGTTATAGATAATTATACAAGGATGTTCCGAGAAAATACACACCCCATGTGACGATGGGAAATATATGCAAGTGCGTGTTGAATGACGGGAACTGAGAGAGGATGTCTGACAATTCATCCTTTGTCTAAAGTATGGTTTTCCGGTAACTTTGCAGAGGAATTCAGACAATAGATGTTGATTCCTACTTAGGCAACATCGCAGCCTGTTTGCCACTGCAGAAACGGGCACCCGCTGCGATTACGTAGATATTGTCAAACCGCAACATGATAGAAGTGAGACAATAAATTGATGATAGAGATAGGGTTTCCATAAAAACCATGCTTGTTGGCTTTAACACTAAGAATTATACCTTGCAAACGAGGAAGGCAAGCACGATGTAGTTTATAGACCATTAATTAGTTTTGTATAAAAAATTACTGTTTTATATTCACAAAAATAAAGTGTTATCCGATTATGCTAAATCTTTTATCGTGTCTCCGCTGATAAGCAGGTACCACAGGCGCAGGACAACTGGTTGCAGCAGCTGCGAAGCGGTCTAAGAAGCTGCATTACAGACCATTAGGCTCAGGTTAAACGTCCAGCTTCAAATGAGCCGTACGCATTGAAAGCAATGAACAATAAGGCGGCCTTCTCTTATGTCATTGGATTCGTGTCATGTGGAGTTCAACGTTTGTATTTGGCCAACGCATAGACACAAATAAATAGCGAACTTCTGTGCAGACAGAAATTCACTATTTTTGAAATTCAACTATTTTGCTAAAGTGAATAATGTAGCAATGTAAAAAGAGATTCTATTAGCAGCTATTCGGAGCTATTAAACCCACTAATGAATAACCAGGATTATTGCAGATTGCGCAATATTTGATTTAAACCTGTCTAACCCTCTCTGGGATGACCATATGTCCAGGCCATATTGTTGATTTCCAAGACAATTACAGGCGGGTAGTTTGCTCACTCCAGTTCTTCTGCAGACGAGGGTTTTTTCGTATTAAGTGGTGTTCTTGGTTTGTGTAAGTCATCCAGTATAGTAATCATCGTGTGCAGCGATGCCTCCTCTGCCTCGCTTGATGCTGGTCTAACACAAGCCAGCGGGTGATCTGTAGCATTAGAAATATCCAATTCTCGTTTATTGTTGTGCTCTTTGAAGAAGCAGAGATGCAAGAAGAAGATGGCGCCTGCAACTATGGAAACCGATCCAGCCATGTAGAATGCTGAAGTATACGAACCAGACTTGTCTGCCATCATTCCTGTTAAAACAAGGTTGGACATAGTCATTAAAGGATCCTAGTCAAGTACAATACAATGCGCGCGTATAGTGTTGTTTACATCGTTTGTCTACATCGTTCTCGATGCGCTTCCATGCACTGGTAAAGCAACATTTCTGCAAAATTGCTATATGCCAAGGTCTTGCATTTCACAGCAAGTAGGTTGAATGTTTCAGATAAATTCTCTTGGAGACTTATGACTTTTCGGTCATCCATCTGTTAGACATCACAACTTTCGAAATCTACCTTAGATTCGTTGGAAAACTTTAAAAATCTCATGGAAAGCATAAAATGACTACGTATCATTATTCTATGATTACCCTAAAGCATCTTGCAGGAATAACAAGACCGATGGAACTGGATTTTCAAACTTCACCTACAAAAACGGTATTTTGCCTGGCAGAGAAAATGGCCGATTGTT